>NC_143178.1:13037803-13340833 GCF_047325235.1 Durio zibethinus
ATAGACATATACATGCATGTACACATAAGCAATAACCAAACCTTATCACTAATATGTGTTCGAGCATGAAAAGTCAAGTATTTATGGATGTCTACCAAAATTCTTTCTAATGTAGGGCATAGCCTGACCAATAACTCACTTCTTCTATTGAGCTATTCTCCTAAGACTTCAACTTTGAACATATCAACTAGCTCACAAAGAAAACCAACATTTGTTTCATAAATCAATAGCAATGGAGCACAGAATTGACGATGATTGAATAGTCAATGATAGAAGGGTAGTTAGAGAGAGGAATCAGAGATTCATGATGATAGAGAGGGGGAAGAGAAGGGGAAGAGTGACAGAAAGTAGGGTTTAAGGATTTTAAATTTAGGAAAAATTTGGGGTTTCACAATTTGGAAATAAGGGGTTTAAATTTCTTTTCATTTTTCAATGTATTACCAACAAAAATTCCATCAGTAATTAACCATCTTTAAATTTTTTTTTCAAAATTTTTTTTACAGATGAAATAATCAATTGATATTCCACAAGTAATTTTCATTATAATTCATGCCAAATTTTTACCTACAGATTATTGATGAATGTAATTTCATTTGTAAATTTCGTCGGTAATGGTCAAATTTTTTAAAAATTATGTTCTATCGATATTCTATCAATAATCCATTGGTAATTATCGATGAAAAAATTTCATTGGTGAGCTCTGTTTTCTTGTAGTGTTACCAAAGATTACCATTTTTGTGAAGTTTTTGGTGGCATTCTCAATCGTATTTTTATAATAGGGTGCCTTGAGGGTGCTAATAAATAAAATGGTAGTTTTTTTTCTCGATAAGAAGTGATTGGACTTAAGCATTCATGTCCCTCTACCGCTGGACGTATGTTTTGAAAAACTTAGTTGCTTTTTTCTCTACTCGCTACAAAGAAAATGATATAGGGCTAAGTTTATGATGTGCCGTTATTGAGTATTAAATGCCTTTACAAGTTCTTTCCAATAATGGATTTGAATCTTGTCCAATTAGATATTCCAAGGGTATCTTGAAACACATGGATCAACAACTTCTCGTTGCTAGTATAAATAGCCATCTTTCTAAAGCACATAGTAACATAAGTCACTGGGCACTTAGTACCATTATATTTTTCAAACTTTTTAAATTTTGGCAAGATCACCACATCTGGTACTAGATAAAGTCTAGCTTAATCCATGGAGTCATAAAAATTTGTTCCTTCTATGTCTCTTAGCTTTTCCTTGAGTAAGTTTATTTTTTTGTTTAGACTATGAGTCTTTTATGGCTTTCATAGCCTTTAACTTTAGGTTTTTTTTGGATTATCCAAATTGGGGATTTAAATTGACTTTGCTACTTTTTTTGTAAAGATAGGATTAGTATAACTCTGAAACTATCCTTAAATAGCTATGGATGACATCCATAAATAAGTATGCTCCAAGGAAAATGTATGGTTATGGTTGAGGCCCTTAAAAGGTTTGGGCTTGGTATGCACCAAACCTAGGTGGGTAGAAAGGATCCACAACATTTTTGTGATGAATGGTCTGGTAGGTTAGGATCTTTTTCCATAGCTTTTCCTTTATTCATCTTGTTCAACAAATCAAGGATCTTTTGTATTCCTCTTTAAGCTATTTCTAGGCCCTTTCAATCTTTTTGAAGCAATTGGCATTCTCTTGCTCCATGTTTTTTGCTTGAGCTTGAGTGTTATACAAATAGTGAATGGGCTGGATCGAATTTTTAGATGGATTAAATCTTGTGTACCATAATTTTACATAAACAAAAATATCATGTTTTGCTTGCTATATGAATGCAATGAATGAATTAAAATGTAAAATATTCTTGACCATTTACAACAAAAGATTTTCATTTATTCCAAAAAAGTCTATTTTATATAGAGTCCAACATTGAGCAAACTAGATGTTTTGTGGATTCCATGATAGCTCTTTGTTAAAGCTATCTTAAAGGCAAATATTTTTATGTAATTTAATGAATGCTATAATATAATACATGCTAAAAAAGGAAAACAATCATAGAAAAAGGCCAGTCAACACACAATATAAGGAAAAAACTAAAGAGACTAAATTAGAACATAGATAATAAAAAGTGTGATTCCTAAACTTCAGGTTAGTTCTAAAATTAAGAAAGACATAATTGTACCTACAAGTTAGGTCATTAGGATTAATTATATGTGGTTTATATATATTTTTTAATCTAAAGGTTACCAAATTATTCCTTGCATCGTTGTCCATGACATTTAGTAAGGCAATCCAATTCTCGCTTATTATAGGCTGCAAGTGGAAAATGTTTAATTTTAGTGAGAGTGTTTTACTAGCCCATGTGAAGACATGAAATCTCATGAAAACGTAAGTACTTTACTATTTCCTAAGGAACGAATCTTAGGTATAGAGCTAATATTTTGTTTAGGCAACATAAATGACAAGATAAGAAATGCTAAAAGTAAACAAGTAAAACAAATGAAAAGTATTTATAAAATATTAAAACTTATTAATTTTAGTAGGGCTTGGATAACATAAAATTTATTACTGGCCTGACTCTTGACAGTCCTCAATGAAGTTGCCAAACTATCATAATGTACAAATCCATGAACTTATCACTAAACATAACAAAGGAGTCACCACCAATATTTTATATTTATGTGTGATTGGCTACATAACTGAATCTATCCCCTTTTAAAGAGAGATCTTAAGTTTCTTTAAAATGGTAGTTTTTAGTTTACAAAACCAGAGAAGATCTGAAAGTATGGTTATATGCAAGAAAGTTATAGTACTCATATAACAACCATCCAAATGATGGCACTAGTTGATTTCATGTTATCCAAAGCCTTAAAACATTTTTTTAAAATTTTACCAAAAAATTTAATATTGAAAATTATTCTTAAAATTACTTCAACAGTTTAGTGGTAAATTAAGAACATCTTCTCACCTTAGGATATTTAAAAAAACTACTGTCATTCTTTAAATAGGCTTTGTCGTTAGATTTATTAAGATTTTTTCAAAGACTTATTATTTTTAAAATTAATAAATCCTTTTAATAATTTGATAAGATTTTATTTCGAAATATATCCTCCAATAGTTTGGAAGGATTAAATAATTTATTTTTTGTAAAAAATTATCAAATTTTTCAATAGTTTTGTAAGATTTAATCTTGAAATTTAAAATTTTCAATAGCTTGGTAGGATTAATTTGAAAACATTTTCAATTAAATCTTCTAATGAAATCCTTCAATAATTTGGTAAGATTGAAAGTTTCAAAATAATTTTAACCCATGAAAATCTTCCAAAAGTTTGGTAGGATTCATGGATTTATTTTAGAAATTTATATTTAATAAAAATTCATTTAAATAAAAAAATAACAAAATTTTACCAAAAGGGTCAACTCAGCTCATGATGAAAATGGCTTGATTGCAGACATAAAATATTTTGGCTTCGCTCGACTCTAGCTTAGCTCAGGGCTTGGTTATGCTTAACAAGGGAAACAGATCACCAAATTATGTGCTGTGGGTCGAGTTGGATGACAAAGATGCTTGGATCTTCTTTACATGAAGTGCGTCATTTGGCTTTAATATAAAAGCTATTTTTTCTCTTATCCTTAAAACTTTCTTTCTCCCTTCTCTCTTCACAAGTTTTCTCTTTGCTCTCTCTAGAATTTCTTGAATGCCAACCAAATTGTTTAAAAGATTGTTAAGAACTTTAAGATTTCATTGGAAAGTCATTTGAATCATCAACGGCACTGGAAATGTTTACCAAGACTTGGTAATTTTGTTGGAATCTCGCCAAAAACTAGGGATTGTCACTAGAAAAAATAATTTCCAAAAATTTTTCTAGAAATTCAATGCAAATGCCTATTTTGATCAATTTGAACCTCCTAGACTAATTTATTTCCCTCAAATATGTAGAAAAATAGAACCCAATCCCAAATATAATCCTTAAAACAAAACCTAAAATTGGAATCTTTTACTATCAACGCTTAACTACTATGCCTTCTAGCCTCTTTAATTGATCCCACTAATTCTTCTCCGATTCTTCTTGTGTTCCTCTAATGAATGATTTGCCAAGTATTTATTAAAAAATGTCACAAAAATTTCAACTCATCTAGGATTAAATTTCTAAAAGCTAAGAATTATCACCACTAATAATCTTAAAAACAAAAATTTGGAATTTATCTTGAAGAATCCCCATCTAAATTTAACTCTAAAACATGATTTATCATTTTAAAACACATTTCTTTTATCATTGAACCTTTTTCCCCATCATGATTTTCGATTCTTTCTTTTTTTTTTTTTTTTTACAATAAGTAAGGATAAACAATAAAGATAAAACAAAGTAAAATAAAAATAAAAATAATGGTAAATAAGATAAATCAAATAAAGATAAATAAGATAAATCTAAAATAAAGATAAAACAATATAAATATAAATATAAAATAAAGATGCATAATAAAGATAAAAAATCATAACAGAAAATAAATATAAACATAAACACAAAAAATAAATAATTAAAACATAAATAAATTAAATATAAAAATAAGAAAAAGTAAAAAAAATTGACATTTAAACTAATCAAGGATGATCTTGCCAATTAAGACTAAAACATGATCTTTTCAAATATTAAAGGAAGGTTGAAAAGAAATCAAATTAGGGAATCAAAGTTAGATTTAATTTAGGAAATTTTCATGGATTCTAAAAATCAATGAAAATCAAGATAATTTCAAAAATTAATTAAATTGATTTTAAAGAAAATCAAGAAAAAAATCAATTCAGAGCATAATCAGATCTACAATCTTTTCCATTCAATGCAAATCCCTAAAATTCCTAGTAGAAAGCCTTACATAAACACCAATCAACCACATACACAAAAAAAAAAAAGAGAAAAAAAGGAGAAATGAAGAAAACACGAGCAAAAAAGACCATCTAAAGTCCACATGCTTCAAACTTGGTGCATACCAAACCATTTTGCCAGAAAATTTCAAATATGTAGTGTAGTAGCATAGAAGACAAAATGTTGAATAGTTGACCAAATATTAAATCAGCTAGGCCTTGATTCTTGCCAGCCTAAACTTGGAATAGGTTGGAGTTCGTCCTGGAATAATTTTGGGCATGCCTCCATCCACTAAGTTATATTTTCATATTTTGTTTATTTGATTATTTATTCATTTATTCCACTTTTTTCTTAATCTTTTATGTATGTTTAAAATATAATTTAAAACTTATTAGTTAAAAATGATAATGATTTTTTAATAAATTCATGAGTCATACCAAATTATTAAAGGATTTTCATGGGTTTAGAATTTTTTATGAATTCTACTAAAGTATTGGAGAATTTCATAATATAATTTTTTTAATAATAATAAAATTTTCAATCCTACCAAACTATTGAAGAATTTAAATCTTGAATTAAGTTTTACCAAACTATTGAGGACTTAATGAATTTTTTAAAATAATAATAATAAAATTTTTAATTCTACCAAACTATTGAAGGATTTAAATCTTAAATTAAGTCTTACAAAAATATTAGAAGACTTAATGAATTTTTTGTAAAATAATAATAATAATAATAATAAAATTTTCAATCCTACCAAACTATTGGAGGATTTAAATATTGAATTAGATCTTATCAAACTATTAAAAAGTTTAATGAATTTTCTTAAAAAAATTTCATACATAATTTTACAATAAAATTTCATCAAACTATTGGGAGATCCGTATCAAAGTAAATGTTAGCTTTATAGGTTAGATGGTGATCTAAGAGGGGGTTGAATTGGATTTCTCCAAATTCTTCCCAAATAATGATTTCAATATAGTTGAATGGAAATTAAGACAATAAGCCCTTTTGATGAAAATATAATGAAAACAATAACAATTAATGAACTTAAAATCAAATATGAACAATAATAAATTATAAGGAGATAGGATAAAAAAATCAAACTCAATGATTTATAGAGGTTTGGTCCTTCTCTACAAGACACCTATGTCCTCTCTCTTGGTTGTCCACAACAAGGCTCCAATCCACTATATGTTGAAGATTACAAACAAGCTTCTCAAAGCTTTACAAACTCAATACTACACACTCTTAAGGGTTATCCTCCCCCTTAAGCTTACAAGCACATAATACAAATTTTTTGAAGTGTTTTACAAACTCTAAAAACCTCTAAAAGGTTGGCTGTTGGCTAATTTGAAGTATAAAATGATATAGACAAGAAAAATGATGAATGAACAACAAAAATAATTTGGATACAATAAATGCAAAGATATAGACTTTGAAGCTCTAAAAACTCTTGATTATTTGAGAGAATGAAAATATTGCTTGTTGGCTCTTGCTCTTTTGATTCATCAATCTTTTTGGTGTGTTAGAGTGCCCAATTTATAGAGAAATTGAAGAAGTAGCCGTTGGAAGTGTTTGGGAAGAGAAAGTAGCTGTTGGAGTGATTTTGGCGTTCAGGGATTGATCCCCTCCCTTAGGGGATCGATTGGTTCATGTTTTGAACCAATTTCCCTTTGAAAATAGCCTAACTGATTGATCCCTTTTGTAGGGGATCGATCCCTTTTCTGGATTTTTGGTCTTGGGAGCATTCTATTTGAAAACCAATCGATCCCTTCTAGTGGGGAACGATCCTGTCCATGCTGGGTGGTAATTTCCCATTTTGCACTCTACTTACTAATTTGATCATAACTTGAGTTATACAAATCCAAATCACAAACTATTTCAAGATTTAGAAACTAGACTTAAATGGCATTCTATCCAAAGTTCATCACCTAATTCAATGTGTAAAAATTATAGTGAATTTTCAAAGTTACACCTTGTGCAATTTTTCTGACAACTGCAGAGTGTCTAATAAAAATTCAAAATCTTTTCTTAAAAAATTTGGATTTTGATTTTGTTTAATCCATTAGAATGTAGACTCAATGAGCTTTCCAACCATATAAAATTCAAATATTAAGACTTTTTGAATTAATACAGAAAAATAAAACAATTTCAATGTTGGAAAACTTTATTCTTGTAAAACAGCTTTCTTAAGTTAATCTATTTCTTAAAACCAATATTATCAAAATTGTATTAAGTCCAAAATGAATAAGTTCACTTTAAAAACAACAATTGGACTTTCATTTAAGCTCAAATAAATAATCTTTAAAGATAGATTTGGTTTGAGAAATATGAAAACAAAGAAAGGTTTGTTTAAGCTTTGAAAATCATATTATTTATTTAGTACCAAAATATAAAACTTAAGAACATGTACTAAATAAATCCTTTTTCAAAATCTCGATCAAGTTTATTTAGCTTTAATGTTTTGTCATTTCAAAATAAGGATCAATTCAAGGCAAACAGTAAATCTTACTAAACTACTGAAAGATTTTACTGATTATTTTTTTAAATAAAATATGTTAATGGATCCAACGATAGAGTCTCTTTAGAGTGGGACACTAATCACCATGAATACTTCTGAGATGAAAAAATTATCTTAAATTATTACCAAATTATTAGAGTAATTTTAGGAGTAATTCCTAATAATTAAATTATTTGGCAAATTATAAAAATGTTTTAAGGCTTAGATAACTTGAAATCAAACTAGTACCATTCTTTGAATTGATGCTGTAAGAGTGCTATAACTTTCCTCATACATAACTATACTCTCAAACCCAAAATCTAGTTTCGTAGAATAGAATCAACCATTTAAAAATACCTAAGTCAAGCTTGGGGCTTATCTTTAAAATGAGATAGATTCAATTAGGTGACCAATCACACCTATATAAAAAAAGTTGGTGGTGGCTACTAAAATCCATGTCTAGCAGTATGTTGATGGATCTATACATTATGATAGTTTAGTGACTCTACTGGGGATCGAGAGTCAAGCTAATAAATGATTTCTTATTATCTAAGCCTAACTTAATAAATTTAAGAAATTTTCTTCTATCTGTGTTTTATTTATTTTATTTATTGTTATTATTATTTTTCATATCTATCATCACTTGTATATGCATAACATGAGCTTTATACCTGAGCTCCATCCCTTAGGTGGGAGTAAAGTACCTATGCTTTCATGAGATTTCATGTCTCCGCATCGGCTAATGAAACACTTCCACTCAAATTGAATTTATTTCACTTGTAGCCTATGATAGGGGAATATTAAGATAACTTACTAGTTTGTGATAGACAATGATGTAAGAAACAATTTGAAAACTTGTAAGATCCTAAACCACATATTATGAGCTATAATGGATTTAACCCATAGGTAGAGCCATATCTTTCTTTTTTGTAGAAATAATCCAAATTAGGTCACATAACTTTTGGGTTATGCACTAACTTGTTTTTTTGTTTCTTTCTTTATATTGAATGCTAACTTTATTCTTGTTTGTTACTTCTTTAATTTTGTATTTATTTATTTGTTTGTTTGCCTGTCTATTTTCATTCATTTCTTGTATCTCATTCATTCATAGATCATCATCATTCATTCATCATGTCATTGCATAATAAAAATCTTTTGCTCATTTGGGATGAAAATTTAAGAAAGATCAGAGATCTATTGGCAAAACGGATCCAAGCTTTGGAACTCAACCAAGAAAAATTTTGGCATAACTTGTAAGAAATAAAAATGTAACTTACCAAGCTAGTGGAAAGGGTAGAAAATCTTGAAGTGGCCTATTCTCAAGAATTCTCATCAACTTCAATTCGTGTGTGCATTAAGCAACCACCTTGTTAGTATCAAAAAGCCTTTCACAATACCGATGTCAATCCAAGTCATGCCAGTACATCCAATGGCCCAAGAAAAGACCATTTCAGAAAAGAAACAAAAGACATAAGGTCTTCTAACCTTGCACCAATTTTGCAAATTGGCTCATACCCAAATCCCCAACCAATTATTCTTAAACAATCTCTTTTGGCATCCCAAACAAGACCTATTCTAATTCAACCTCAACAGATTAGGCCATACCCATATATATTTTCCAATTATGAATTATGCTTTTTAACACATTGGTACTTATCAACCTATCTAGCAACCTAGCTTCCTAATGAACCCTTGGGCATATGCACATAATTCTACTTTAAGACTTGCACTGTGAGTCAAATAACTACTCAACCCAAAAACTCATTGAGTAAAAAAAAAAAAGAGAAAGCCATCATTGATCAAATCCTTATGACTTACAATAAATTGTTCCCATTATTCCCTAAAAATTATCTAATTGCATAAGTTCTTCTAGAGCCACTAAAACCTCTTTATCCTAAATTGCTTAAAGCTAAGGCTCCGTGTGATTATCACTTTGGGAATACAAGCCATTTAATAGAAAATTACCTTGCTTTCAAACATAAGGTACAAGGTTTAATCAGAGCTAGTGTATTGAGTTTTGGGGAAAGAGGAGAGCCCAAGATTGTTAAGAGGTTATTGCCTAGTCGTAGTAGTAAAAACACTTATCCATGGTAGTACCAAGGTCTTGAAGCTAAATAATAGGACCAAGCAATAGACTTTAAAATTTTTTCTAGGAATGTTTTTGGATGTTTTTGTTAGAATAATTTTTAATTTTTAATAAAAGATTTTCTCTTTCTTCTCTTTCTTATTATGTGATAGAATTTAATGCATGCATCTATTCATTCATATATAATTTTTTTTCTTGCATAAATTTACAGTAGACATCATATTAATTCTTAATTATGGTAATAAGGTTCAAGTGCTTGATCATCAAGGTAATCTCTTTGCCATTTATGAAGGCAAAACAACATAGTCAAATTGAAAAAAAAAGAAAGCTTAAGATGAAATGAAAGGAGATTTGGTCTAGATAATGGAAATGCTGAAAATTTTGAATAGAGAGAAAAAAGTGACAGAAGTTTGCATACAAACATCTTATTGGACATAATCACAACAAGCACCACCTTTTGAGGCATACTCTTGTTTCAAAATACCTTTAACAGCTTCACCAATTTTAATCCTTGATGATTTTAAAAAGTTAATAAAATTGAAAGAAAGTTTATTTAAAGAAATAGAAGATTTATGTGCTTAAAAAAAGATAAATTTCATAAAAGAGAGGCTTCAAGCTATCGAAAGAATAGATGTCTATGGATCTATGAATGCATCAAACCTTTGCTTGGTACTAGATGTGTTTGTTCTGCCTAAGTTTAAGGTCCCAAAATTTAAGAAATATGATGAGACTAAATGCCTAATGACCAATGCTATTATGTACTGTAGAAAAATGGCTATCCATGCCCGTGATGATAAACTTTATATTCATGTATTCTAAGACAATCTTGTAGAATCTGCTACTAGATGCTCCGTTAGATAGAACTTGAATCACTTTGTCAAAAGAATTTGCTAGAGCATTTATAACTCAGTACAAGCACATTGTAAAGTTAGCCCCAAATCGATTGTTTTTATAATATGGAGAAAAAAAGATGTTAAGAGTTTTAGAGAATATGCTCAAAGGTGGAAGGATACAACTATCCAAGTTCAACCTCCTTTAACATAAAAAGAAACTACAATCTTGTTTGTCAAGGCTCTTAAAGCTCCATACTATGAAAGGATGATCTAAAATGCAAAAAAAAAAAAAATTTACTGACATAATCATATTAGGGGAGATTATAAAGAATGCCATAAAAAGTGAAAAGTTTAAAAGGGATGATGCAGCTGGCATAAAGGATATGGGTGTATCGAGAATGGAAAGAGAAGGTATTCAAGTTGTGATGCATGAAGGGAACTAGGTTGGAGGCTTGACCCCATACCATCCTCATCAACTTTATTACCTACCATAAATAACCTTTCTCAAAATCCTTATTTTTACCAATCAACTCAACAATCAGTTCCTTACATAAATCATTATCTCCAGTCCATTGCTTAACCATTGAATAGTCAAAGAAAATCAAGAAACAGTTTGGAGAAAATCTCAATTCTAATTTTTGATTTTTTGCCTCTACTAGTAAAGTACCAATACCTCACCCTAATACCTTTGAAAGTAATTCTGAATCCATCAACCAAGAGTTATGATCCAAATGGTAAATATGATTAACACATAGAGGCAATTGGGCACCTAATTGAGAAATGCATGTAGTTGAAAGAGAAGATTGAAAGTCTTATTCATAGTGACACATTGACCTAAAAGCTTTTTGAGCAAAGAAAAGTTACTTTATCATAGGTTTATTGTTTTTTGTATATTGATTTCTCAAACATAAAGTCATTGGTTTCTAATGAGTTTGGGTTCCTATAGATGCATGTGGAAAATTCTCAAAAAAAAATTTTTTAGGTGATTACTATTTGAGCATCCTGAGCCATTTTCTTGAATATTTTATTCTTTTTTATTGGAAAATTAAAAACATTAAGAATTTCTAAGGATGAAAGTTACAAAACCTCACCCCATTTGACCATGATGAACCTTTAAAATTATTGATCTTTGTTTGGGTTATAAGCAATGTGATGGTTGATTAATTTGTAAATCTTTTAAGGCACTTTCTAAGTTTTTTGGATCTTGGTGATTTAATAAATGTCAAAGTTATTTCAAAAACTTCACCGCCTAAATTTCTTGAGCCATATTTTCTCAATTTGTTTAGTATTTTGGCTTGCACTGCATTCATCTTCTTTGTCAATCTTTCACCAAACAGTCCTCTATACTCACTTAAGGGTAAATTTATTGAAAAAACCAAATTTATTTGATGTCCCAAATGACCCTTTTGATCATTCTAATTGATGAACATTTAGATGGTTTTGTTATCAAAATGCATGAGTTGCAAAAACAAAAAAAAAACAAAAAAAAAGAGTTGATTGTGAATCATGCATGTGGGGCATTCAAATCAACCTAATATCAATAAAAAAAACAAGTTGTCTCTTTATAACTACTTTTCAATAGGTATCCATACTTGAAATGAAAATTTTCCATCTTTCAAATTCCTTTCACAAAAGAAAAAAAATCTACTTGCTACCCCTTTTGAGCCTATTGATTATTCTTTTTTAATGAACCCTAACCAAGGATCCCCCTCCAAATTTAAGGACAAGCTCAAGAAGAAAGGGATCTCATCAAGATGGCATGTGATCTTATGCTGAAGGTTAGAAAATAATGCCTTATGTTAAAAAGCAAGCTTGAAATAACATAAATTTAAAAAATTTTGAATTCATGCAAAAAAAAAAGGAAAAAAAAAAAGAGAAAAGAGAAAAGTCATGTTTTAAGAAAAGGAAAGATGTCTCTAGAAAAGAAATGATCCTTGGTTTAATCACCTGTAAATAGATTTTTAGACCTATTTATCTTTTCTTTCAAAACTTTAAACCGCAGCTCATGTTACATATTTTAAAAAGTTTATTTTGTTTAAGTGTGGATATCTAAATTGAGGAGCTTTTCTTTACGAAAATCACCATCACTTTTTGATTTTTTATGAATTTTGAATGCTCAAATGCATGATGGAATATATAAAAAAAAAAAAAGAATGAAGCTCTAGGGTGAAAACTTGAAAGGGCAATCTAGAGCAAGATTGAAACCTTGAAAGCAACTGATGACTTTTCATGTAGCACCAAAGAGAATTTTTTTTAAAAGCCTAAAGAAATCGATCCCATTATGAAGATTCCCTCTAAAATTTAGGCCTTATTCTTTTTTCAAACCTAAAATTTTGAGCCTGGCATAGTTGATCTTGACATTTATTAGAATACAACATATCCAGAGCTGAAAAGGAGTCCAAAATAGATCGCACTTTAAAAAACTATTTTCAATTGTGAGCCCAGATGAAAATATGTTCCTGTTCTCATTCAGTGGCCAAATTCTTTTAGTAATTAAGATCCTTCTTGATATGCCAAAACATTGTATCCTTTTGGAAAGACCAAATTTATGATTCATCATTCTCACTTTATGTAGTAATCATCAATTTTTAAAAGAGTTGATCACATGCAAAAGAGAGTCGTGTGGGGTAATTTTCACTACTATTCTTGGAAAGTTTTGAGAAATGTTCAAAATGTATTGAATCTTAATACTTATGATGGGACATAAATGAATGCTATAAGAAACCTTTTCGGGGTAAAAAAATACCATATGCAAGGGACCGATATTGAAACAACTCACTAGACGAAAAGAATAGTTTTCAAGAATGAAAATGTTGAGAATGTTTACTTTAGGGTGTAAAAGAACTTTTCAATTAATTCAGGGGTTATGTAATAGAAAGATGGAAGGAAAAAAAGTTTCGAGAATCCTATTACCATAATTAAGGACATTTGGTATAAAATTCATGCAATGCATTCATTGCATTTCATGCATTGTATACATCACATCCATTTCATATGTTGTATTCATATTTTTCAGGGGAAAGAAATGTTGACTTAAATTTTTGATAAAAAAAAAAGAGAAACTTTGATCAAACAAAACTTTACCTCATGATATATTTGTTAAAACTTTTGAGTATCAGTCTTAAAAATCTCCAGGTAATTATTCCTAAAACTTTTGAGTACATATTCAAAATTGTTAAACTTTTTTTAAAGTACTCCAAGCTAGATCTATAAAACTTTTGGGCATGATCTTAAAAACCTCTAGATATCCATTTTTTTGTAAAAGTGGTTGAATATTTGTTTTAAAGGAGCTTTTTCTAAGCTTGTTTTGTAAGGCCTTCAAATGTAATCTCTAAGTCATCCGAGCAAAATTCATAAGTCTTCTGAGCTGAATCTATTTTAGAGTCAAGATTTATAAGACCTTTAAATATAATCTCTAAATCCTTCAAGTAAGATTTATAAATCTTCTGAGTTAAATCTATTATAGAGTCAAGATTTATAAAACCTCTAGAAGCAATCTTTAAGTCATTCGGGTAAGATTCATAAGTTTTTTAAGCTGAATCTATTTTAAAGTTGAGATTTATAAGACCTCTGAGCATACTCTCTAAGTCATTCGGGCAAGATTCGTAAATCTTTCGAGTTGAATCTATTTTAGAGTCAAGATTTGTAAGACTTCTAGACATAATCTCTAATACCTCTATGTGTAGTCTCCAAGTCATCTGAGCATGATTTATAAGACCTCCGGGTATGATCTTTTAAAACTTTCAGGTATCTTTTTCTTAAAGTTGTGTAGCCTTTGTTCAAAGGAACATTTTTTAATGAATGATTTGTTAGGCCTCTGAGCTTAATCTTTTAGTTCTTTGGACGTGATCTATAAGACCTCCGGGCATGATTATCAAAACTTTCAGGTATCATGCTTAATTCTTTTAAAAAAGTTGTGTGCTTTCATTTTCAAAAAACCTTTTTTTTTTAAAAAAAAGTTGAATAATTTGGGTTCAGATATAATGGGTATCTATATTTTTATATAATTCCTATTTCACAAAAATTGTACAAAGAGGGGTAACAATCGATATCTTATTTAGTTCGGGGCTCAAACCAATTGGGCCCAAATCCAATTCAAGCCTAATTGTCCAATTTATTACATTTCTTTTTTATATCTTATTTGTCTTATTTATTTATTTATTTATTTATGTTTTAGTCTTTTATTTATCTGGTTTTAAAATTTTATCATAAATCATGTCAATGAAATTTATGGAGTAATTTGAGCACTAATCAAGGATAATCTTGGCAATTAAAACTAAAACATGATATTTTCAAATTTTAAATGAAGGATGAAAAGAAATCAAATAAAAAAATCAAAGTCATATTTAATTTGAAAAATTTTTAAGGATTCTAAAAATCAAGGAAAACCGAAACAATTCCAAAAATTAATTAAACCAATTTTAAAGAGAATTAAGAAAAAAAATCAATTTAGATTATAATCATATTTGTAATCCTTTCCATTCAATGCAAATCCCTAAAATTCCTAGCAGAAGACCCTACATAAACACCAATAAACCACATACACAAAAAAAAGGGAAAAAAGGGAGAAATGAAGAAAACCCAAGCAAAAGAGTCCATCTAAAGTCAATGTGCTTCAAACTTTATGTTTGGATTAAGGTAAGGGGAGAAAAAGGAAAGGAATGGAAAGGAAACAAAAGGAAATGGGGAATCATTTCCCTTGTTTGTATATGACATACACAAAAATAATAAAAAAAAAAATACTTAGTTCCCCTTTGTTTCCCTTCTTTTCTTCATTTTTTAATTACCTTAAATTGGGGAAAAAGGAAGGAAAAGGAAAAGAATAAAATTTTTAAAATATAAAATGACTATTATATCTTTATTAATTTCTCTAAATTAAAAATGTATGATTTGAACTCTAAAATTAAATTGAAAATATAAAACATCATTTACTAATAATTTTCTTACCTCTAATTTTTTTCTCTTATTTTTATGAATTCCATAAATTTCATTGATGACTATTTTTATGAAGAAATAAATGAAAATCAAAAACATGGAATACATTAACATAAACATGTAAATGTTATAGTAAAAACAAAGATAATCAAAGGTTATAATTGAAAAAAAATAATATAATAAATCATTTCCTTCCATTTCCATTATTTAACCAAACAATAGTTGTTAAGATTGATTTACTTTCTTTTCCTTTATTGATTTTAGCTACCCAAACATGTCACTGGTCGAGACTCAAGCACCGAACCTGCGTGGCTTCGGGACCTGGGCATTCACCCTTCCGACGTCCCAGATCAGCCTTCTTGCCACGGTTCACACTCTTGTAAGGTATTGTCCGCTCTGGCCCCCTTGGCCTTACGATTTTGTCTTACAAAAGGTGCCTCACAAGGAAGAAAACCATGGTAGGAAGGCTGATCTGGGATGCCAGAAGGGTGAATGCCCGGGTTTAGAGCTTGAGTCTCGACCCATGACAAGTGGTATCAGAGCTAGCCCTAAACCGTTCGATCCAGGCTAAGCACCTCTAGGGAGGTAGGTAGGGTGGCCAGCCTTCGTGATGAGGGCGTCACGAGGTTGGGTGCGAGAAAATATCATGGACCTCAGAAAGAGTCCTGAATCCCACATCGAACATAATAGAAGGGTCACTGGGGTATAAAAGGGTTCACACCATCTCCGTTTTGTGAGGCACCTTTTGTAGGACAAAACCGTGAGGCCAGGGGGGCCAAAGCGGACAATATCTCACAAGGGTGTGAATCGTGACGGTCAGACTGATTCGAGACGCCGGAAGGATGAATGCCCGGGTCTCGGAGTCGCGCGGGTTCGGAGCTTAAGTCTCGACCCGTGAAACAAAGGGTACATATATCATTCCTTTCCTTTAAAAAACCTTCCCTTCATTTACTTTACTTTGTTTTCCTTTCTTTTGCTAATGTTTATCCAAACATAGCGTTAGTGTATACCAAACCATTTTGCCAAGAAATTTCAAAGATGCAATGTACTAGAGTGGAAGACAAAATGTTGAATAGTTGATGAAAAAATTAAATCAACTAGGCCTTAATTCTTGCTAGCTTTGACGTGGAATAGGCTTAGAGTTTGGCCTGAAATAATTTTGGGCATGCCTTTCTCCATGAAGGTATTTTTCATATTTTGTATCTTTGTGAATTTATTCATTTATTGCACTTTTTTTTCTTTTTTGTATGTTTAAAATAAAATTTAAAGCTTGTGAGTTTGAAAATGGTAATGATTTTTTTAATAAACTCATGAGTTTTACCAAATTATTGAAGGATTTTCATAGGTTTAGAATTTTTTAGGATTATACCAAACTATTTGAGAATTTCATAATATAATTTTTTTAATAATAATAAAATTTTCAATCCTTCCAAACTATTGAAGGATTTAACTTTTGAATTAAGTTTTACCAAACTATTGGAGGACTTAATAAATTTTTTAAAATAATAATACTAAAATTTTTAATCTTACCAAATAATTGGAGGATTTAAATCTTGAATTAAGTCTTACTAAAATATTAAAGGTGTAGACACCCAATTTGGTCCAGGCTCGGATCAATTGGGCCTGGTCCAAATAGGTAGGCTCATTTTATTTTATTTTTTTTATTTTTTGTATTTATATATTTTTTATTTTATTTATTTATCTTATGTATTTATTATTTATTTATTATTACTATTTATTAATATATATTTTTTATTATTTATCTATTTATATATTATAATTTATCTATTATTATTTTTATTTATCTATTAATATTTTTGTTTATCTAATTATTTTCTTTTAATTATCTATTAACATTTTTTATTTTGATTTTATCTTCTTTTTCTTTTTATTCGGCTGAGATCGGAATGAAGTTTGGGGAATCCTACCGTGAATTTGGGATTCAATCACAGTCCATATTGGATTCAATGATTAAATCCCAATCCAGGCAGGAGTTGGGATTGATCAGAAACTTTTCTGATCAATCCCTATAAATAGATTCACGAATGAAAGGGTCAGAACACACAGAAAAAAGTAGACATTGGCTGAGAGAGTGAACAGAGAAGAAATAGAAGCTTAAAAAAGGTTTTGGTGTGTTAGAACAACTCTAAGAATCGGTGGAAATTTTTTTGAATTTTTGGTGTTTTTTTTCTGAAACTTTTTGAAAAATTTCCAGATTTCGGTTGAATTTTTCGATGATAGTTGAATTTTTCGATGACTTTTTCGGCCAAGTTTGAATTTTTCGGCTAGCTACCCAGTTTTCGACGACTATTTTCAGAAACCGATCAGCTTTTCGATAAATTTTCGCCGAAAAACCCAGATTCTGATGAAAATTTTCAGAATCCGACGAGATTCAATCGAAGTTCTTCGTGGTTTAGAGAGAAATGAGAGGAAAGGAAAAAGAGAGAGAGAGAGAGAAGGATCGGTCTGCTGAAAAAATAGAAGGGATAACCTTTTATACCCACTGAAAATGACGTCGTTTTGGCGTTACTGTGCCCAGAGGATCTGCGCATTTTGAAATCGAGCAACCTGAACCGAGTGTCAACCCGCTTTTGACCCGGGTTCAACTCGAGTGCGAGCTGAGTCGTGTACTCCCGAGCTATGTCTCCAAGCCATTTTTTTTCCTCAAGCCGAATCGAGCTGAGCCGCTAAGCCGAGCCATTTTCAGGTTTTTTTTTTATTTTTTTTAATTATTATTATTATTTGTTAGATTAGAATTGTTTAATACTTTTATTTTTATTTTCATTTTTATCTTTTTTTTGTTTTATTTTCTTTAAATAAAATTAAAAAATATATATTTTTAAGGAAAAGTTGAAAGTATCAATTTTCCTTGAAAATAAGCTTTCTAAAAAATATTTTTGAGAAAAAGTTGAAAGTATCAATTTTTCTTAAAAATAAATTTTCAAAAATAAAATTTTGAGGAAAAGTTGAAAGTATCAATTTTTCTCAAAATTAAAGTTTCTAAAAAATATTTTGGGAAAAAGTTGAAAGTATCAATTTTCCTTTGTACAAAAGCAATCATTTTTCTTTTTCTTTTTTATTTTCTTAGATTTTCTTTAATGTTAAATAATCCGACAATGGAGCCTCTGCAAGTAAAACAATAGTTTTTTTTCATACTCTTAAGGTGAGGAGATTTTCTCAATTTTCTACTAAAAGTATTAGAGTCAATTGAGAATAATTTCCAATAATTAATTACTTAGTAAATTTTTAAAGGCTTATTGGATAACACAAAATTAAGCTGGTACCATCTTTCGATGGGTGTTGTAAGGGTGCTATAACCTTCCTCACATGTAACCGAACTCCCGAATCCTATTCTGGTTAATAGACCTGAACCTATTCTTTTAGGAATCCTTAAACTTAGGTGTTCCCTGAAAGGATAGATTCTTTAGGTGGCCAATTGCACCTAGATAAAAAAGATTGGTGGCGACTCTTTCAAGTCAATGTCTAGCGATAGATCCTCGGATCTAGACGTTATAACAAAAAGACTTAATGAATTTTTTGTAAAATAATAATAATAATTTTTTTCAATCCTACCAAACTGTTAGAGAATTTAAATATTGAATTAGATCTTACCAAACTATTGAAAAGTTTAATAAATTTTCTTAAAATAAATTTCATACATAATTTTACAATAAAATCTCACCAAACTATTGTGAGATCTGCATTAAAGTAAATCTTACTAAATTATTGGGATATTTTACTGATTATTTTTTTAAATGAAATATGTTAATGGATTCGACAATGAAATCTCTTCAGAGTGGACACTAGTCTTCATAAATACTTTTAAGGTGAAAAAATTATCTTAAATTACTACCAACTATTGGCGTAATTTTAGGATTAATTTTTTATAATTAAATTATTTGACAAATTATAGAAATGTTTTAAGGCTTGGATAACTTGAAATCAAACTAGTTCCATTATTGAATGGGCCTTGTGAGGATGCTATAATATTCCTTACGCGTAACTGTACTCCTGAATCTAAAATATATTTTTGTAGATTAAAATTTACCATTTAAAGATACCTAAGTTAAACTTAGGACTCCTCTTTAAAATAAGACAGATTCAATTAGGTGACCAATTGCACCTAAATAAAAAATGTTAGTGGCGACTCCTAAAATTTATGTCTAGTGGTAGGTCCACAGATCTATATGTTATGATAATTTACATTAGTGTAAAACTTTTTAGTTTTACATCTTTTTTTAGCTATTGATTTTAATAGATTTGAGGATGAGATTAAATCAATTTTTTTCTTTATTCACTTTTCTCTCTCATCAATTGGATCTATTAAAATCAATTATTAAAAAATGTGTAAAACTAAAAATTGGATCATATATACATATGTAAGGAGAGATTCACTTACACTAGTGTAACTCTTATACTTTTTTGGACCCTTGAATCCAAATTACTAAATTTAAAAGTATGATTTTGATTCAAATGTATCGTGGATTTGATTTTGATAAGGTCTAAAAAAGTATAAGAGTTATACTTATGTAAATGGATTCCTACTATATAAATATAAAGTTAGTATTTTAATACACTGTCAGTGCAAAATTTTAATTATACAAACGGGGTTAAGAATGACACATATGTCTCATTTTCTTTTTTAATTAGATTTTTTATTTTTTAAATATATGTAAAGGATATGTATCATTAACTTAATCTTGTTTGTACAATTAAAATTTTACACTGACATTGTATAAATACTAACTTATATATATATATATATATATATATATATATATATATCAAACTACATTTTGTATTTGGAGGTCCCTTCTAGCACTATCTTATATACTACACTATTCATCCTAAGTTTAACATCATCTTCATCTTCATTATCACAATTTTAATGTTTCTTAGTTTCTTCTTCTTCCCACATTTTCTATGTTAAAATGAAAATTTTTATTGCCAACTCATTTCTCCATATTTCTTTACCATCCCAAGCCTCAAAGGAATTTTTATTGCCAATTTTTGTGTATCAATCTATTTATTTTATATATATATATATATATATCACTTATATCACTACAAGAAATATCATATTTAGCAACAAAAAATTTATATTAGGTTGCAAATAGTTGTGTTATAAAAATATTTGCAACAATTTTAATGCACATGTTTGTTAAAAAAAAAAAGTTTGCAATAACTTTTGCATTATAAAAACTTTTATGTTACAAAAAAAAAAATTGTAAAAAATATTGCAAGATGATGGAAATAGTAGTTTTGTAAATTAGCAACAACTTTGTACATATTTTTGTTGTAAAATGTAACTTTGTCCTTGTCTGTTGCAACGTAGCATATTTTTGCTGCGAAAAGATATATTTTACAACTTTTATATAAATTATTCCAAAGAATTTTGTGGTTAAAGATGAATTTTTTTTGCAGTGTAAGTTTAAAACACAATAAAATATATGATGAAACTAAGTAGTTTTATTAGAAGATTCGATAATTTATAACTAAAAGACGGTTTCTCTAGAGGCAAACCAGGGCCTGCTGGTTGTGGAGGTGTTTTAAGAGACTCCAACTGCTTGATTGTAGTTTTGTTATCTTGTGCACTTGCTAGTGTTCGAGGTTCTAAAGTGGCTAAAATGTACGCTATCAAATACGCCTTAGATATCTTTATCAAAGCAGGAAGATTAGAGGGCATGGGGTTAATTATTGAATCTGATTTTACGATCGCATTAAACTGGCGTAAAAAAGCTGAAACTCGGCCTTTGAAACTATGGCTATTTTTACTGAAATTGATGGTTTCTATGCCACGATTGAGGAGTTTAGAATGGAAAAGATATTTAGAGACGCAAAAGGGATGGCAGAATGTCTTGCACATTAAGTCGGGTTGATAGAGACGAAATGTTTATGACCTGGTGGTAACATGTTTTTTGTTTTATTTAGTGTTTCTCTATTTTTTTGTTTTCTATTTTACTCTTCAATTGTTTGCAATTTGTTAAGCTTTGGTGTTCGTTTTCAGTTGTGTTCATTGTAGATGTTGGGAATCCTTTTCAAATCTGATCCCCTACTGTAGTATTTTCCATTTGATGATTAATACTATTTTGGCCTAGATGAATAAAAGACAAACCATCCAAAACCTTTGAACGTGGTGCTGTTCTATAAATAATCTAAACATTTATCTGAAAGGCGTATTAATTATAGTTGCCAATTAGTTTGGTGAAGAAAATTTAATACTAAAAAATGAGTGATCAGTAAACATCAAATCCTAGTGGTTATAAATCTTCTTCATTAATTCCCATTGTATCAATGTGTGACAGACAAGCCTCCAACATTTCATACCGCCAATAAAATGATGCAAAGGGCAGAAGGCTTGAATTGAAACTTCCTCTTCAATTCCAATGGAAGATTCATGCAACCATTTTGTATGGCCATCATCACATATATCCACGGCTTTTTCTTTCTTCTCTTTTTCTTTTTCTTGCGGCTTTCATGAGAGAGCATAATAAAGTGACAACTCAAAATTATAATTTTAGAAAAAAAATCATTTTTCCTTGTAATTTGACTATAAATAAGATTTTACAAATTTTACTAGGAAAAAAAAAAAAAAAAAAACAACCGACATTTCATAAGGAAGATTAATCATTCACGAGTACATAGGTCCTCAATATCTTTGACCTTACAATTTTCAATGAGGTTTTAATTTCTTGGCATATCTGACCCCAAAAGGGCTTTTGCATAGGATTGATGCCACGAATTTTCGATACGTTAGCCACTTCATATCCCCAATAAAATGTAGTAGACAAGCGTTATGGGCAATGCTATTAGCATCCCAAAAATAACACTGTAAATTCAAAAAGATAGATATAACAGAAAATAAGAAAAAAAAAAGTAGACAAAAAAGATAAAAGATATGCAAAGAAAGACTCACGCTGTGCTGAGAATATCAGGGTGTACGTTGTATTCCTTAGCAAAGACAAAGGGGACAATTCCTTGAGGGAGAGCTGCCTGGTTCCCATATACATATGTTAGAAATTGTAAATATGGATGTTTGTTGTTTATTAATACCCCTAATTAGACAACCCATTTATTTAATTAATGCTTTGATTGATTAATTAGTAACATTTTCAAATACTATTATTGTTTTCTTTCTCTTGGCACCATTATGTTTAAAATCCAATTCAAGTCCGGAAAGGTTAAATGTATTTGCATTTTCTATTTGCCGTTGCTTTGGTTACATGAAACATTTAAAAATGAAAAATAATAATAAAAAAGGCTTATCTGGAGATAAGCAAGATTTTTGTAGTATATAAAGAAAGGGCGGCAGTCGGGAGTTTTGGAGCTCAGTAGTTATGTTGGATTGGCTGTGTCAGAAGGAAGCAGAAGAGAGAGGAAAAAAGAAACGAAAATGAAAAGAAAGGAAAAAAAAAACAGTAAAGAGGCAAAAGAGAAAGGAGGGTAAGGAAAAGACAAGTCACCTGGACAATGGCAACGTGTAAGAGAACGCCCCGAAGGCCAACAGCAATGGAAGCGGCTGCCATGACAGCTGGACCTGTAAGGAATCTCACAGCCATAGCAAAAGCTGCAAAGGAATTTCCACATGCTATTATCCTTGGTTGCAAAGCCATGAACAATCCTGTCATCACACCAAAGCACGCCCATTAGCCCAATCACCCCCACCACCCCCATCCCCCTTTGGCACTTGTCAGAAACAACAACATTTTTGCCTTTTTCTCCCTATTGTTCTGTTTTGCACTTTCTTTCCGAAAGAGGAGGACCTTTCATCATAACTTCCACCGCTACCGCATCACCCCACATTATATCAAACCCGAGACAAAAAGTGGGCAAAAGTGGAAGTTACGTACAGAGTGAAAGATAAAGAAAACCCCAACACATTATCATGACCATACTGTTTTGCTTACTTTGCTGAGCTAATTTGCTTGCTTTATCACGACATTTAATAATGATAAAGTGTGAGAGAATCGGAAAGATTTATTTTATTTTTTTTTGGAAAGATTTATTTTATTGCTACTACTAATAAAGAAAAAGGTGTACTTTACTGACCAAGACTGAACATAGCCATGCCAAGGCCTGCATCTGACAGAATTGAAATGGACTTAGCTATGATGGCAGGCATTTGTACATTCCACCTGCAAGAAACCAAGCAACATGCAATAAAAAATGAGAACCCTGAACCCAGATACCAAAACAGATTATATATATATATATATAAAGCAAAATATTTATATATAAATAAATAAATAAAATATACGGAGATTCTTATGTATTTCGTCTGAGCTGAAAGAGACAGGCGTGTCGCCATTTTGTACCTGAACGAGATTAGAGACCAAGTGAGTCCTATTAAGCTTGAATAGGTGTTGGGATTCCTGATCAGCTTTCTCCAAACCATGATCAGTATCAGCCTTGTCATGACACTTGTTGGAGGCATAGTTTTGGGCTTGCCATCCCCCACTTTGTCATCTTCGTGGTGGTTCATTTCTCTGTCCAATCCTCCATTAGCAAAGCTGCGGTCATCTCTCTCCATGTACTCCTCACGATTCTCTCTATGTCCTTCCACTGGAACAAAATAAAGTGACATGAAAAGAACCATTAATCTAAAATAAAAACATATGTCAAATTGAAGCAAACAAAAATGTTACACAACAACATAAAAAAGCTTGTGTAATTAGTTTCTTCACATTCTCCCCTTGAAAATTTACTGAAAAACAATCCAAAAAAGAAAAGGCACTCAAGTCAAGTGATCGCAAGCTATACCTTTCCCTTGGGAGAGAGCCAATCTAACTTCTTTCTGGTCAGTAGCACCATATTCATGGCCACCAAAGACGTCGGATACAGGAGAAGCACTCGAACTCCAAACAAACATATGAACATCCCTTCCTCCATCTTCAGACTTTTGTGGAGCCTGACCATTAGGCTTCTTTGCATTAGCATTTGCACCAAGACCTTTAGACACATTCGGCGAAAACATACCAGGATTAGGAACCGGATAGTGGGCTGCACCGCCTGGTGCGTGGTAATGGAACCTTGGCTTACCGGTAGCTGCACCATCCTCTTCATAATTGGATGGCCTCGGAGTTGGTCCACGCGAGGCAGACAAACCGTGAACATCTGCAGCACCAAAATTTGAATTGCGTCCACCAGCCATCAACGAGTAGAAATCAGTGTGATTAAAGCTTGAGCCTCTTGGTGTTGGGTTTCTTGATGATTGCAAGGAGTATATTTCAGCATTGGTTAGATTTGAAGGGCGTGGAGTTGTTGAAGATAAACCTTGGGACCTTCTTGAGAAGATATCTGATATTGAGGCATTGGATTTTCTGACAGTAACATGGAGCTTACCATCTTCTTTGATTTCAGCTTCAGTTTCTAGCGGTTGTCGACCATCTAGTGAAATGATATCTGAATCGACATGGATTGAAACAATAGAGCCAGCAGTGTCAGGAAATTGCTCAGAGATGAGCATTTTGGCTCCTCTATATTCAAACAAAAAAAGCATCAAAGTGTACCAAATAATGCATTGAAGGACGACTATTTGAACCATTAAGCTTCCTGAAAACTCCCCGTACATGCCTTTAAGTAAAGGGATGCCCATAACCAAAGTGTTTGGAAGAGTAGAGAGTGAAAATAGGGTGATGGTCCATTCTAAGCAACTCCTTTTGCTCACCTTGGTCCAAACTGCTAGTACTGCAAGAACTATAACTTTTTGGAGTGTATCAGCAGCTATGAAGCGAAAGTTCATAGCATATGGGTCGTTAGAGGCGATGAAGTGGAAAGACAGGAGAGGGACAGCAAAGAGAGCAACAAAGCGATTGATGCCTGAGCACTGATCAGGAGAGAAGATCTTCCACCATTTTACTGAGCCATAAGCTAAAATCATGGCCACGTAAAGTGGCACCATTGCAGTCATGACATGGTAGAAATCTGTTAACGTGATCATCTCTGGCAGCTACCAGCTGAACTGAATTAACCAGATCAAGAAAACCTCCAAAATTTAACTGCGTAGAAGAGAGACAAGTTGAAGCCTGATTGAGAACCGAAGAAGAAGAAGAGAAAGGAGGAGGAGATAGCCTTGGTGGAAGTGATGATGAGGAAGGCAAAGGAAAAGGGAGAGCATGTGTTTTTGGGGTTCTGGGGTAAGCGGGTAATAAGCAGAGAAGACGAGAATTTTTTTTTTTTTTTTACTATACAGCTTTGAGAGTTGCGAGCAAGCTTGCGCTTGCAGACCCCAAAGCACAGGGTTTTACGTTTTTTTTTTTCTTTATTTATTTATTTAAGCTTTGGAATTTTGCTTTTGTTTTGATTTGTGATTGGATTTGGTAAATCTTGGTAAGTTGGTATTGTATTTGTGGTTTTATGGACTAATTCCCAAAGTTAGAGTAGAAAAGAAATTTCGCTTTGGAGGGTTGGTGTGTCTCCACGTACTTGTGTTGAAGAGACTTTTTAAGCTTTTGCAAACATTAAAATAGCCACTTAACCTTTCCTCTTTCTTCTGGGAATGGAGTTTTTGCCCACGGATTCAGCATGGCTTATGCCTTGTGGCCTACCCTTTTTCATTCTTCTAGGCTTTTTTATTCTTCTTGGTTAATGTTATAAATAATATATTAAAATATTCATTTGTGTTATTTTAATTTTAAAAAAATTTAACATGATATTTTAATTACGAAATAATTAATTTATATAATATTTAAAAAATTATTTATCTATTATTTGTCATAATTTAAAACTAATTAGGTGAATATCATATTAATTAATAAATTAATAATTTAATTATTATATTAAAATTTTCTAAAATTCAGATATTATATTAATATTACATTGAATATTTAATAATAATTCAAAATTTGTTCATCACATTAACCTATTCTTTTGTTAGTATTTTCCTTGAAAAAATATTTTTAAAAACTACTCTAGTTAGTAAGGTAGGAGTTTCATTTAATGGTTAACTAGAATATGATTTTTGTAGGGTTATTTTAGAGTAAAATTTTGAATCCTAGCTTAAGATCACTCGGAAATCCTAATTGCATTATAAAAAATTAACTTTTAAAGAGATTAAAAATTTTTGAATTTAATGTATAAAAATAAAATTGGTTATTCATATTTTTCTTATATATTTTTTAATAAATATAAAAAATATATGTAAAATATAAGAAATGAATAATAAATGTTCAAAACTAAAAAGAAGATATAATCTCGATTTATCATAGAAAAAGGAACCAAAAAGGAAACAATAAAATGAGACGGGCATAATACTCCTTCCACCCCATATTCCTTGTCACCTTTGCTATTTTCATAAGGTTTAAGAAAATTTTTATTTTAGCATATTTTATATTAAAATTTAATTTTTTTGAAATTATTGTTTCATGGTTTTTAATATTAAAAAATAAAAGTACTAATATATATTTAATATTTAAAGAGGATGCATTTTTAAACTTCAAAATAAAAAAAATCAATATGAGAAGGAACAGTACTATTTTTATTTAGAATATATCACTTATAATTATTATTATATTATAATTAATCAGTTATAATTCAATATTTTAAGAGATTCATCAAAATTTTATATGAAACTTGCACTTAAAAAAGATTAATCTTTAGTTATTTTTATTATTATTAAATAATTATAAAATTATAATAAAAAATTAAAAATAAATGCATTTTTTTCTTTTACAAATAATTTTCTAATATTTTAACAAGATTTTTTTTTTGTCCACAGGGGGACATAACCCAATAAGAAAACGGGGAAGAGGTTATAAACCAAGACTCCATGTTCCCTTTTAAAGCTTCTTTGGCTACTAGCTTAAGAAGAGGATGATATTGTAGCAATATATTTTGATAATAATATTTATGCTTACATACTCTCTAAATTTATATTAGTAATTGATTAATTTAATCGGTTGAAGTTTATTTTTTTTATTAAAAAAAATTTTGAATTCAAATTTTATTAAGATCATTTATTGATATTATTTTGAATGCATAATTTATAATTATTTATTTTAAATTATTAGAGATAATATATTTTTTTAATTTAAAAAATTAAAAAATTTAATAATTTTTAAATTAAAAAGTACTCCCTAAAATTATTGGTGATATTAAATCATTTTGGGGAGAAGTGAAAGAGTCCGAGCGCTTAAATGTGCGGCGTTAAAATTGGAGCGCAGTAGGACAGGTATATCAAGAGAAGGGTAATTCCTTCACGTGGACCCTAATTTGTCCGTTCCCTAACGTATCTTTCATGGCATTTATTTTTTAAATTATTAAACTGAGGTGCAAATAAATCGGATTTGTCGCTACTCATTGGCGTTTTACTTAATTTGGGCTTAGAAATTTTTTTTTTATATAATTCCTAACCATAAGCAAAAGTGAAACTCGCAAATTTCAAGTTTGAATTATCCACAAGTTAAAGTTAAAAGGAATAAAAAATTAAAGAAATCGTGCTTGAGCTTTAACGACATATAATTTGAGAGAAATAAAATTATTGAAAGAATCTAACATTATGTATTTATTACGTTTGGTTCACTAACATTTTTTAGCGTTGAGAATATTAGCTTACCTACAATGTTCTTGGAGATTTAAATTAGTGGGTATTCGATTCCCACCTTAGGCATTTTTAAAGTTCATTTTGTCCTTTTTAAACGATAATGCAATAAATCGAACGTAGTGGAAGTGAAAAAAAAAAAGAAATATCCCTTATGGAACGAACGAAATTACCAATAGTTCCCTAATGCATTTCAACCCAAAAGCCATAAGAGGGTGGCGCTCTATTTTTAACCAAGATGATTCATCATATATACTTTGAATATGGTACTGAAAATGGATTTTTTTTTTTTTTGTAATATAAGATGAGCATAACCCTCGAGGAACGGGCAGGGAGACTTGATTCAAATCCAAAATATTTTATGTCCTCTCTAATCATTAGGTCAAAAAGTTGACAATAGATTTTCTTTTCTTTTACAAAAGGAAAGATAGCATATTATATTCCAAGATTTTTAATATAGCAAGGTCAAATTAAATATTGTACTTAATTGGTGAATTATGGCAGTCAAAGAAACAGAAATCATCAGATTTTCCAAATGGTTTATCATGGTTATAATGCTTGTCTTTTCATTATTTCTTACTACCAGTATGTTTCTATCCTTTTTTTCTTTTTGGTTAATTTCCACTTTACATCATAACTGGCAAGTGAAAATACATCATTAGTATTGATGTATTTCATGATGCATTTACAATCTATGAGTATACTAATGATGCATGCATTTCTATTTCCAACTTTATAATGCCAAGTCGATGATGTTTCAACTTGCTTCAATCTATGGTTAAATTACTCTTACGTCTCCTATAGTTTCAAATATAGGAACTTAGCTTCATGTACTTTCCTTTGCGTATTCCACACATCAACGTGTTTATGTTCTGTTCAAAAAGTGAGTGAGGATATTAATTTCACCCAAAAAAATCACAAAATGTTCTTGCATTCAAAACAAAAGTATATCTAATTTATTGTTCACATCTAAAGATATGTATTTATAAATTTTTTGGGTCAAATTGTTAACATAATCTTTCTGAAAATGCAACCGACCATTTGCTGTGTATATTATCCTAAAATTAGTGTATGTGTAGTAGAATAATGCAATCAACGAAGAAGAAAAAGAAATTTGACCACTCTTAGGAAGCTTTCTTTAGGATAATAATTTTTCTATTATCGTGAAAATGGACTCTTAGAAATGTTATTAGCTAGGATATAAGGCCTAAATGAAAAGAAGTAAGATTGCACTTCAAGAAACTCTAGAACACACATGAACCAAAATGATAAAATTGAGAATGGAAAAGAATGACTGATTCTTGAAGAGATTGAATGTATTAATGTGTTGAATTAAGTGTTAATGGAAGTATTTATAAGCTCTAACCGTTGTTTGAAACACCCTTTTATAAATAACGTATCTTGCTTGAAGAATCATTACTTTTGGAATAAAACAACATTTCCAACACATGACTTTTTGAATTTCCATGAGTGGCTTTAAGGAGCTTTTGCTTTCTATCCCGTGCTAGCAAATACTGTAGGATATATTTCCAGAAGTATAATGTGTTAATGCGGCTTCGCTTTTATCACATGTTAGCAAGTACTTTAGGATTAACTTGAAAATTCATAAGAATTTAGATGCATGGGTAGACTTATCAAAAGTGTCCACAACCTCTTTTTTACTTGACACTCTACTCATAACCTATAAATAATTTGGATATTTCTGCAAGTACATAAATCGTGCAAATAATGATAGTGACCGAAGGCCAAATATCATTCCATGAGGATTAGCTAAAGAATTCTTAGTATAACTACGTATTATCCCCACACTCCTTCTAAACTTGATTCAATCGAAAGGTGTATACTAGGCTAAACTAATAAGAACAAGTGAATAAAACCAAGAACAATACATGATTCTAGCAAGAAGTAAAGTTATAACATGTAAAATAAGCAAACTAGCAAAATTAACTAAAATAGTAGCTAAAATAAATTGAATTGAACTAAATATGCTTTGGCTAAAATTCTAATCTAAAGAACCGAAAATAACCAAAACAATTAACCAACAAAACAGTAGCTTAAAGGCTTTAACAAAAAGTAACTAACTAACAACCAAAAATAACTACTTTTCAATTTATAACAAAAGAAATATTTATAAACTTACTAAAATTTTATCCAAACAACTTTCACATTGCAAGAACAGAATGTAAACTAAGATCAAAACACAATGGAAAAGCAAGTAATGAAGAAAAATTGCGTGAATTAACAAAAACAAGTAAAATCGAAAACTAAATTTCAAATTTGGAAATTACCAAATTTTGGAGAAAAAATTAGATCTACACTTCTACAATACAAACGAACTAAAATTGAACTAAAGAAACTTAGACCTACAAGATTACTACAAGATTCAATAAAGAAATTGAAAGAAACAATGCAAAAACAAGCTCAGTGAATTTAAACAAAACTGAGTGCAGTAAAGAGAAAAAAAGAGTATTTAAGAGAAAATCATCCAAACAATATTGAAAAACATGGAATTAAAAGCTAGGAATTGAATCTAAATAAGTAAAACATATGAATTAAGAAGTGTAAAGTGAGGAAAGAGTAAACCAATTGTCTAACTAGGAGAGGAGAGTCTTGAAGTGATGTCATTCATTAAGCTTCAGCTCTACCACTAGATCTAACATAAACTTTCAAGAATTTTCTAGAATTTTGTAGAAAGTGTTGGCCTTGAATTGATTAAGAATTTTGATTTGACAAAACAAAAATTTGCCTAACTTAAATCAATCTCTTCTAAGCTTAAATTGAACATTTTTCCACCCTTCTATCTTGCCAAAATCCATTTAAGAACTAAAACAAGTCAAATTCTCAAAACAAAACTTGATTAGTGCATGTTTTGATAGAAATGATCGATCTCTTCCTTACCAGATTGCTCCCCTAGCAAAAGGGATCGATTTTATTTTTTTTTCAAAATCAAAATTCATCAAGTTTTGATAAAAACCAATCGATCCTCCTATTGTAGGGATTAATTGGTTAGGGTTTCAAGCCTACCTGATCGATCCCTTCCTTAAAGGGATCAATCACTTTTTATACAGAATGATCTCCTCACTTAATTTTTCAAAAAAGGGATCAATCCCCCCACATAGGGGATCAATCACCTAGGCAAGGGATCGATCCCTTCATTAAGGGGATCTATCGATTCTAAAATAGAAAGCTTTTTTTGCTCGAAAGCAAGTAAAAGGGATCGATCCCTCTATATAGGAGATCGATCATCGAAAGAATAGATTGATCAGATGCATTACCTGATCGATCAGGTAAGGCATTTCAAGCACAATTTTGGCTTTTTTAAAGCTGACCCAATCGATCCCCTAAAGGAAGGGATTGATCCTTTGAGTCTCAGAAACTCCCAATGGCTATATTTTGTTTAAATTTTTACAGGTTTGAGGCATTAAATGGAAGGTAATGGCTCTCAACTTTTTCCTACCTATAAATAAAGTCTTTCACTATAGATCAAAAGTAAAAAGAGCCAAAAGAACTTATTGCTATTCACCAATCAATCTGCTCAAGCATTCAAAGCTATTCAAAGAGAGAAAAAGTAAAAAAACTTCTACCCACATAAGTTTTTCTCTATTTCTTGTTTATACTATTGTGTACTTTATATTAGCAAACACCCAACCTTTTAAAGGTTGTTAAAATTTGCAGAACACTTCAAAAATTTTGTATTGTGAGTTTGTAAGCTTAAAGGGGAGGATAACCCTTAAGAGTGAGTTTGTAAAGCTTTAAGAAGCTTAGTTGTATTCTTCAACACATAATGAATTCAACTCCTTGGCAAGAGAGGTTAAGGGAGAAGACATAGGTGCCTAAAGAAAGGACCGAACCTCTATAAATCTTGATGTCAAATTCTCTATCTCTATCTCTTGTTTACTTTTAATTATTGTGTTTACTTGGTTAGATAATTTGTTTAGCTAAATCTGTGCTTATTGAATATTATTTTTAAAAATTTGATTAAAACCAATTCACCCCCTTCTTGGTTTATTCCAAGCATTTGAGCTAACAATTGGTATTAGAGCTAGTACTCTTTTTTTATAGGTTTAACAACCCAAGAGTGATCCTGAAAATTGCTCAAATAAATATAGTGATCAATGTGGAATAACCATCCTCAAGCTATAATAACTATAGTAGCCAACAAGAGGTGTGTCTCATGGTAAATGAAACAGTTGCAACATCTCTTAAAAATGAAGGGTATTCAATTGTAAGACCCCCTCTCTTTGTTGGTGACAACTACTCCTATTGAAAGACTAGGATGAGGTTGTTCATTCAAGCTAATGATTATGAAGTTTGAAAGGTTATTGTAAATGGTTCTCAAATTCCAATAAAGATGGTGGATGGTAAGGAGGTGATCAAACTAGAAAGTGAATGGGATGTCAATGATATGAAGATGACTCAACTCAATGTCAAAGCAATGCATACACTCTTTTATGCATTAGGGCCAAGTGAGTATAATAGAGTTTCTTTGTGTGAAAATGCAAAAGAAATTTAGGATAAGTTAGCTGTAACTTATAAAGGTACAAATCAAGTGAAAAAGACAAAAATTGGCATGCTCACTCATGATTATGAGTTATTCAAGATGAAACCAGATAAAACCAATAGTGAGATATCAAACTACTTCACCAACATCATTAATGGTTTAAAGGTTCTTAGGAAGACTTCTTTAAATGTGGAAGTGGTGCAAAATTTTTTTAATAGTCTACCAAAGAGCTAGGAAGTCAAAATGATAGCCATTGAAGAGTCCAAAGATCTTCACACACTCTCTTTAGATGGACTAATGGGTTCTCTCTTCACCTATGAAATTAAGATCATAAGGGGATAAAAACCAATCAAAAAAGGTGACATTGCTCTCAAATCTACCTTTCAAGAAGATCAAGAAAATTTTAGAAAAGAGGAAGATGATGAAGATGAAGAGATGACCATGTTTGTAAATAGATTCAAGAAGTTTATGAGGATGAACAAGTTTTTAAGTAGAAGAAGACCACAAAGGAAGATGACTAAAAGAGTGTAGACACCCAATCTATCTAGGGTCCACCTTTTTGATTAATTAAAAAAATAAAATAAATAAAAATGAAAAAACATAAAAAAAGGTGGATGAATTGATGTAAAACTGGGCTAAAAAGTTTGAGGCGAATTGGAAGAGATTGAATAAGACTAAAGTCCCAAGGAAATTAGGATTTCTATTCCGCTTTGGAGTTTGTGGTTTTAAAGCCTTATAAATAGACCCACAGATCAAGTTGAAACGAACACACAAAATAAAAGAAAACAGAAGCTAAAAAGGGGTTTTGGAGAGCAGAAACAGTTTTAGATTTTTTTAGGAATTTTTTGAATTTTCGGCAATTATTTTTTATGGGAATTTTTCAGAAAATTCCAGAATCCGATCAATTTTTCGATGAATTTTTCGACCAAACTTGAATTTTTCAGCAAGATTTTCTAGTTTCCAGTTAAATATTCAACCAAAAACTGGGTTTTCTTAAAAATAGGGGAGAAAAGAAGGAAAAGAGAGAAAAAAGAAGAGAATTCTGATAAAAAGAATCGATTTTAGCCTTATATATTAGCATAAAATGACATCATTTTAGGCATTAATAAGTACCTAGGATCCGCGTGTTTTTGCTTGGGCCAACCCAACCCGATCACGTCCTACATGCCAATTATCCCCTGGAGTCGAGCCAAGTCGAGTCGTGCATTCTCGATCCATGTTTTCAAGCTTTTTTTCTCCCTTAAGTAGAGCCGAATCTCAGTCGCAAGTCGAGCCGTTTCCATTTTTTTTGGTATTTTTTAATTTAATTTTTTTTTAATTTTAATTTTATGTTTTTGTTTATTTTAGGAGTATTTTTGCATGATCTAATTTAATAAAAAATAAAAAAAGCAATAAAATTTTGGGAAAAATATTAATTATCCAATGATGGAATTTATAAAAATTCCAAAGGGTAAATTTTTATAAAATTCCTAGGTGAGGAATTTTATCTAAATTTGTCTCAAATGGTAGAATAATTTAGATAAAGTTTCAATAACAATAATTAATATTTATTTTCAAACAAAAAATATAAAATAAAAAACCATAAAAATATAAAAAGTTTTGGAATTAAATATAAATTGCCCAAGGATGAGATTCTTAGGAATTTCAAATGGTAAATTTCTAAGAAATCTCTAAGTGAGAAATTTTCTCTAAATTTGGCCTAAATGGTGGAATGATTTATATGAAATTTCAATACAAGTAATTGTATTTTTTTCCAAATAAAAAATTTTGGTTGAAAATATGTGATAATTACCCAAAGATCAGATTCTTAGGAATTTCAAATGGTAAATTCCTAAGAAATCTCTAAGTGAGAAATTTTCTCTAAATTTGTCCCAAATGGTAGAATAATTTAGATGATATTTTAATAAAAATAATTATCATATTATTTTCTTTCTAAAAAAAAATTAAAAAGAATTTCTAAATAGGCCCAAATTGTGGAAACATTTAGAAATTCAAAACAAGAAAATATTTCTAATTTGGCCTAAATTGAGGAATAATTAGATATATTTCAACAAAAAAATAAAACTAACAAAAATTTTTTCGATAATGGGGCTTTTTCAAGATATCAAATGAGATTCTTGAATACTCTTGAGGTGACGAAATACTTTTTTCAAGAGTTCTACTAGATTGATGGAGAATCTTAAAAAATTATTTTCAATATTTAACATAAAAATTTAAAACCATTAGACCTAGGAACCTACGATAAATTTAAAATAAATGGTACCATCCTTCGGGTAGGCATGTGGGGGTGCTATAACCTTCCTCACATGTAACCAAACTCTCGAACCCTATTCTAGTTAGTAGACCCGAACCTATTCTTTTAGGGACCCTTAGTCAAGCTTAGGAGCTTCTTAAAAGGATAGATTTCTTAGGTGGCCAATCATACCTAGTTAAAAAATATTGGTGGTGACTCCATCCATTTTGTTAAGTCTAGCCATAGATTTATGAATCTATATGTTATGACAGTTTGGCGACTCTACTGGGGAAGCTAGAGAGTCAAGCCATAATTTTTGAATTTATCCTATTTTTGGTTTAATGGTTTTAAATTTTAATGATTTGTGTTATTTGTTTACTAAAATTTTTTTCCTTTTTTGACTTTTATTTGATTTTTTTGGGGCATGAAATCTATATGTTCCTTTATAAACACTATCACCTGCATTTGCATTACATGAGCTCTATACCTCGGCTCTGTCCTTTTTAGGAGGGAGTAAAGTACCTACGTTTTCATGAGATGATAATCTCCATAATGGCTAGCGAAATACTCTCATTCAAATTGAATCCTTTCCATTGTAGCCTATGATGGGTGAGGATTGGACTGCCTTACTAGTCTGTGATGGACGATGATGTGAGGAACAATTTCGAAACCTTTAGTGGTCAAAATCTCCTAACTTTACATATAGTTCACCCCTAAAAGCTCAACCTACGATAAAGCCCTTCCTACCCATCAATAGATATAACCCAAAACTAGGACACAATAAGGAACAGTTTATTAACTAACCATTTTGTTTGTTTGATTTTGTGCATCACAATATTATCATATCATTCTATGCATCATTTTCATCCTTATGTTTTAAGATTATCATATCATTTCATTCTATGTATCATCTTTATGATCATGTTTAACATTATCATTTGCATCATTCTCATATAGGAAATATGTGCCACATATCAGTTATTGATAAATCAGATCTCACACTTACATTCATGAAAAGCTAAATGCAATTAAAGTCTACGTCGATTATGAGTCTGCTCATCAATTAAAAATCAAGTTAGAGGAAGGTCAAAGAAAACAAAAAAATTACTTGTATAAGGGTTTTATCTCATTATTACCCGAGAAAGTTTATCTCGAGTTATAGCAAAATGATCTAGCCGACTTAAGCAGTGTCTAAAGATGCATAAGTAGGACAAGACAGGAGGCATTTGAGTACAAATATGGAGACATAGCTTGATTACTTTAGGTGTATGTGGAAATAATCTAATTAAAGCCATCATTCAGTTCTGAGATCTTTTTTATAGATGTTTTATCTTCAATGAAGCAGATATGGTGCCCACAATTGAATAGTATATGGTTTTACTTCGCTTTGATTTGCCAAACCCAAACAAGATTTACTAGTCCAATAAGGTAGGCTATCGTAAAAAGTTAGTACAAATGCTTGGACTTAGCTTGCCTCAAGTTGATGCATGTGTCAAGACAAAAGGTGAAAGTAAGGCTATCCCATAGAGTTTTCTGTAAGATTTCATCCAAGGGCATATAGATGATGATCAGGGATTAGTGGCTATAGCTATAGCTTTATATGGATTAGTGATCTTCTCAAAAGTCATCGGGTATGTCGATGTCCCAGTGATAGACTTTATTGATTTTGTAGTGATAGACTTTGTTGATCAGTTAGCATACTAGGTTAATGCAGCACTAACCATTCTAGTAGAAACCATTCGTTCTCTAAATTTTTACCGTAGAAATGGTAAAGGTTGATTCAATGGATGCCTACAGTTACTTTATGTATGGATGAAGAGTCATATTGAATGCAAAGAAAGTCAGTTATGAAAACCATACCTTCGTTCCAGCATCTTGATCCAGGAGTTTTGTCATAGTATATAGCCTCAAGCAAAGTCAAAAGAAGAATGTGTTTCTTATTTTCGAGCCCTTGATAGTCAAGAGATAGTTTAGAAAGCACCTTGGATACATCATGATACAATGTTATACAATTATGGAGATCAACCGTGGGTGTTTTTATTAGGCTTATGAGGTATTGTTACTTATGCCCCAACTTTGATGAGAAGACAATCCGGATGTGAACAATTCATTCTAGAAACTTATGGTCTTAACCATTAGGAATTCTCTTTCACTGATAAAAAGGCATATGAAATGGTCGAAAGGATAAAAAAGGCATAGAAGCAAACCACCAGGGTTAGCCCAAAATATAATGTATGGCATGCAAGGAGGGGAAAGGACATTGTGCTTTCTGGTGAACAATTAGGGCACTTGTCAAAGCTCATTTTTCAAGATCCTTTACTTAAAGTGGAAACAATTAAGAAAAAACTCCAATTCAAGAAAAACAAGTTGGAACAAGAAAATAAGTGATTGAAGTTAGAAATAGAAGAGAGTTTGAAGCTTCAAGAATTGAAGATCCAAAGCCTGACAGAGCAAAAAGATTAGTGGAAAGCCTTATTTAATAATCTAGACATGATACATTCATCAATTACACCCGAGCTTGCCTGACTCTTAAAGAAAAATGAATTATTAAAAGCAAAGGTGGAGGAAGAACAAAAGCCCACTGCTAGGGCACATAGACATAGCTAAATGCTATAAGAGATAGTGGATCGATGTACAGCATAAGTAGAAGCCTTGTCTGATGAATGCAGAAGACAAGCTCAATAGAGTGAGCTATAGAAAGACATGTGCAAAGAAAAACAAAGGCACTTAAGGCATTTGTTCGATCAGATATGCATTACTGCAAATAAAGTATCAAAAATGAAAGAAAAAGTGAAAGGTTTGAAGGCTATGGTGCAACTAGTGAGAGCTCATGGGTAACAACTACTTAATTTCCTAGACGAGGCACAAAATCATTACCAGTAAGCTAGAAAATTTATAGTGAAGCGTTAGAAGTAAATGATGATGTTTAGGACTTTAAAATATTGCTTTGACTTTATTAGGATGTAATTTTGAAATTTTATTAAATAAAGTTTCAAATAAAGATTTCTTTTATCAATAATGGTGATGTGGCAAATATTAGTATATTTCATGCATACATTTGCATATCATACATAAAACACATAATTTTTAATAATTATATAATTGTGGTACTCAAGGTTCAAGGATAGCTTTATCTAGCAGAAACCCTACTCATTAGTATAGCACAAGAGCCAGAACTAGACAAATGGAGCAAGAAAACTCTCATCAACTTGAAAAGATAGAAAAAGCCCAAGAAAAGCTTGAAAATGAGTTGAGTAAGATTCTGGATACTCTCAACAAGTTAAATAAGGGAAAAGGGATAAAAGAGAACACAAGCCAACAGGCCCTTTATCATAAAAAGTGACCGACCCCCTATATCCACCTAATTTTAGTCCACCTCAAGCTCAATCTACACAAAAGGTCCCACTACAACAATTCACATATCCTGCATATCCTTGAATGCCATCAATCTTTAATCCAGGGCATTACCACAATTATGTGAATCTTGTCTTTACTAAAAAAAGTAGTAGAATTGATTCAAGTTCTTGATCTAGATAAACTGAAAGAAAAAGAGAAGGAAAAGGTAAAAGTGAAATCTCAGAAAGACTTAAAGATTAGTATGCTAGAACAAAGGTTTTTATGGTTCTATTGATGCTGTTAGGCTTTGCTTAGTCCCAGATATGGTTATTCCTCCAAAGTTTGAAGTACCAAAATTTGAGAAGTATGATGGTACAAAGTGTCCAAGACCCACATTACCATGTATTGTCAGAAGATGGTAGCCCATGCTCACAATGAAAAGCTACTAATGCATGTGTTCCAAGATAGCCTTACTGGCTCCACTACTAGGTGGTATGTCCAGTTAGATAGAACTCGTATCCATTCTTAGAGTGATATGGCTCATGATTTTATCAGTCAATATCGACATATCATGGATTTGGCTCCTAATTGTTTATATTTGCAGAATATAGAGAAAAAGGCAAATGAGTCCTTTAAAGAATATGTCCAGAGGTGGAAAGATGTAGCCTCTTAAGTGCAACCTTTACTAACTAAAAAAGAAACTATAGTGCTGTTTGTCAACACTCTGAAATCTTTTTATTATGAAAAGATGATAGGGAATGCAATAAAGAATTTCATTGACATGGTGATCTCTGGTGAAATTATTAAGAGTGCTATCAAGAATGGCAAGTTAGAAAGAGGGGAGGCATCCACTAAAAGAGCCCTAAGAAAAAAAAGACTAAAGCTCAAGCTATGAGCTTTGATAGACAACAGTTCAGGGGTCATCGACTTTACACACTATAAGGTTACTCTCCAAATTATTCACTATGAATAATGCTTCTCTATACCTATACCAACCAAATCCACAACCATTCTACCTTTAAACTTATTAACCCTCTTTCAAGCCTCTGGCTATCACATACAATTCCAATGTTCAACCTCTTTTGAAACCTCAAACTCATCCTGCTATCCCAATGGGTGATTCACGAGAACAATGAACTACTCGCGAAAAATTTGCATTTGATCTAATCCCCATGATTTATGCAAAATTATATCGTGAGCTCTACAATAATCATCTAATTGCTCTTAATCAAGTAGAGCCGCCCAAACCACCAAACCCTAAATGATATGATCCTACAGCCTATTGTGATTATCACTATAAGATTACTGGTCCCACAAAAAATTGTATTACCCTGAAACATAAAGTACAATGATTGATCGAGGATGGAATAATCAATTTTGATACATAAGGGGTAACTATGCCAAACATTAGTGGCAATCCTTTACCAAATCACAATGTGAATGCTCTAAATGATGAGTGGGATCGTCAACTGGAAAAGAAAGTGGCAGAAGTTAAGACCCCTATCGGCCAACTATTTGGTGTTTTATGAAAAGCTGATATGATACAACCAGTTAGTCCATATACTTATCATAGAGCATACGTAGTAGGTGAAAGCTGTAAATACCATAGTAGGATATTTGGTCACTTTATTAAAACCTATAAGTAATTTTTCCAAAAAGTATAAAAGCTCATGGATTCATACTAGATTGAATTTTATGAGAAAAAAAAAGATTTAAAGAATGTTGAAGTATCTATGATCGACCAGCCATCCAAACTATTTTCAAGGCCGTTAACAATTTCCTATGGGGATAGGCCAAAGTCGACCATAGACAAGTTCATGCCCAAGCCAGTAACCTTTAAAGTCCCTACTCTATTCCTTTATAAGAGCAATAGGACTATACCATAAAAATATAGCTGTGACACAATAATCCAAGGGTAAGAAGAGAATGTCTCTAAGCCTGATGCTGCCAATATAACTGGTGTGAAGGGCATCACTTGAAATGAAAGATGCTATATCCAAAAATGTTGGAGAGGGTTAAAAAAGAAAAAGCCAAGAAAGGTGAAGAAAGGAATAACCCAGAAGTAGTATTTGAATAGGATTGGCCGAAATCAGTGTCAGAAAAATAGGATTGTGAATTCTTGAAACTGATAAAACATAATGAATACTTGATGATGGAATAATTAAATAAGATATCGACACAAATCTTATTATTATCACTATTATTGAATTCAAAACCACACCGGGATGTCTTGTTGAAAGTGAGAAATTAGGCATATATGGTATATAATATGTCTGTTGAATATGTGAACCATTTAGCTAGAAACCTAGTCATGCCGAACTACATATCCTTTAGTGAAGATGAGCTTCCTCTAGAGGGAAAGGGAAGCACTAAGGCTTTGTATATCACTGTCAAATACAAGAGCCATATTATGGATAAAGTCTTTATTGACAACGGTTCTGCTATTAATGTCATGCCTATGTCAACTTTGGCAAGGCTACCTATTGATTACTCATATATGAAGGATAGTTAAATGGTTATCCAAACATTGATGGGACTAAGCGAGAAGTTTTGAGAGATATAGAGATGCTCTTATAAATTGGGCCATGTACTTTCAATGTAAATTTTCAAGTGATGGACATCTCCCCATCTTATAGTTGCTTGCTAGAAAGGCCATGGATTCACATGGTAGATGTTGTTCCCTCTACCATGCACTAAAAGATTAAGTTCAATATGGAAAGACAGTTGGTGTTAGTGTTTTGAAAAGAAGACATGTTGGTAACTCAGCCTTTAAATGCTCCATATGTGGAAACTGCTGAGAAAGCAATGGAATGCTCTTATCCATCTTTTGAGTTAGTCAACTCTGTGGGTGAAGGACCCAAAAGCCAACAATGTTCAAAGAGAGTGATGTATCAGGTCATCAATAAAAGCTGGTATCCTAGAGTAGGACTGGGTAAAAATTTACAAGGGATAAGGGAGCCTCCGACAACGATGGACAACAAGGAAAGGCTAGGTCTCTATTATGAAATAAAAGATTAGGAAATTAAGAAAAAATAAGTTGACAAGACATCAACAATCATCCCATACCTTTATGAGACTTTCAGGCCTAGAGGGTTCACGTACCCAATTGCAAAAGAAGATTTAGAACAAACCATAAAGAAAGCTTTTGCTGAGTTATCTATCAATGCAATCGAAGATGAAAGTGGGTATGAGAAGGAAACATGGGTTCGTCTTTGTTCACCAAATTATGAGCTGAATAATTGGAGCATTATCAAAATGCCTGCTATCATTGATATTGATTCAATGTAATTAAACATCCTAATAGCTTATGCCCATGGCCTTGGAGTGGTCTTTCTTGTTTGGGCCCTTTATCTATCATTATTTTAATAAAATTAGGAAGAATGCATTTTCATTCATTTCATTCATTTCTCCATTCTTCTCATACATTTTGCCAACATATTCCGTTTTATTCAATTTCATGTCCTTAAATGAATAAAAAAATAATCATGATAACAATCAAGCGATTAATTTTGAAAAATCAATTAACACCGATGCACTTGATAATAAAGATGATTTTGAATAATATGTTATTCCTCCGAACCTAATGAGATTGGTTGAGCAAGAAAGTAAATCAATTGAGCCTCATCAAGAGATAACTGAATTGGTGAATTTAGGAGATGAGGAGAATAAAAAAAAAATTAAAATTGGCACGTCACTCTCATTGATAGACAAACAACGATTGGAAAATCTACTTCAGAAATTTGTAGATGTGTTTACTTGATTTTGTCAAGATATGCCTAGACTCAATACAGAAATAATAGAACATAGACTGCCTTTGAAGCCATAATGTAAACCAGTTAAATAGAAACTGAGGTGAATGAAGCCTGAAATACTACTAAAGATTAAAAAAGAGGTGAATAAGCAATTTGATGCAGGTTTCTTGCAAGTGGCTAAGTATCTAGAATAGGTAGCCAATGTAGTACCAATTCTCAATAAGGATGAAAAAGTGCGAATGTGTGTAGATTATCATGATTTGAACAAGGCTAGCCTAAAGGATAACTTTTTTTGCTTCATATTGATACGTTGGTAGATAACATGGCCAGACGTTTGATGTTTTCCTTTATGGATGGGTTCTCAGGATATAACCAAATAAAAATGGCTAAAGATGACATGAAAAAAACCACTTTTGTGACCATATGAGGAACATTTTACTATAAAGTCATGCCCTTTAGTCTAAAGCATATTGGGGCAACATACCAAAAAATCATGGTGACGCTCTCTTATGACATGATGCACAAAGAGATTGAGGTGTATGTAGATGATATGATTTCTAAATCTCGAGAAGACAAAGATCATGTCACCAACCTTAAAAAACTATTTGAGAGGTTGAGAAAATTTCAACTCAAGTTAAACCCAGCTAAGTGCACTTTCAGGGCAAAGTCAGAGAAGTTGCTAGGCTTTGTGATCAACAAAAGAGGGATTAAGGTTGATCCAGATATAATACAGGCTATTCAAAATCTATCACCTCCAAGCACACCAAAAAAAGTTTGAGGTTTTTTGGAAAGATTGAACTATATTTCTCGATTCATATCTCAATTTACCTATAGGTGTGATCTCATATTTAAGCTCTTGTGAAAGAATAACCCTAAAGAATGGAATGAAGAGTGTCAAATGGCCTTTGATAAAATTAAACAATACTTATCAAATCTTTCAGTATTGGTGTTGCCTGTTTCAAGGAGACCTTTAATTTTATACTTGACGATATGTGAGAATTCAATGGGATGTGTGCTAAGGCAACAAGATGAGTCTAGCCAAAAGGAAAGAGCTATTTACTATCTGAGTAAAAAATTCACAGAATACAAGTCCAAGTATTCTTCTTTGGAGAAAATGTGTTATGCATTAGCTTGGATTGCTAAAAGATTCAAACAATACATTCTCTATCATACTATCTGGCTCATAGTAAAATTGGATCCAATTAAATACATCTTTAAAAAACCCTCTCTGTCTGGAAGAATTGCTAATGGCAAGTAATGCTCTCAGAGTATGATATCATATATGTGAGCCAGAAAGCAATAAAAGGGAGTGCCATAGTTGAGTTTCTTACAGATCGTGCTGTCGAGGATTATGAGCCGATGAGATTAGAATTTCTTGATAAAGATTTGATGAATGTTTCCCAACTAGAAAAGAAAGGACATGAAGAGAACCATTGGAAGATGTATTTTGATGGAGCTACCAATGCCTTGGGACATGAAATTGGGGCAATCTTGATTTCTCTGAAAGAGTAATACTATCTTATAATAGTGAGGTTGAATTTCAATTACACAAGTGACATCGCTAAATATTAGGCATGTGTCATGGGTTTGTAAGCTGCTATATACAGAAAAGTTAAAGCATTAAAAGTGTTTGGAGACTCAACTCTAGTTATATATATTAGTTAAAAGGAGAATGAGAGACGAGAGATTTGAAACTCATTCTATATCGTAAGTATTTTTTAGAATTGATCAAGCAGTTTGAAGATATTTAATTTGATCATTTACCTCGAGAAAATAATCTAATTGCTAATGCCTTGGCTACTTTAACGGTAATGGTTTGAATTAATGGTAGTGCTGACATTCAACCTATCGAGTTAGGTGTTAAGGACATGTCAGCTCACTACTCTAATATAGAAGAAGAGAAAGATTCGAAGCCTCGGTATTATGATATCTTATAGTATATTAAGAATCAACAATACTTTGCCCAAGCAACAGAGAATGATGAAAATGTCATCCGGAGACTAGTTATGAGCTTTTTCCTTAATGAAGATGTCTTATACAAAAGGAACAGTGATCAAGTATTGTTAAGATACGTGAATAAGGTTGAGGCTAAGAAAATTATTGAGGAGGTGTATGATGGAATATGTTGGGGGCACATGTCAATGGACATATGATGGTAAGACAGATCATGGGAGCATGGTATTATTGGTTGACAATGGAAAGCGACTGTATTGACTATGCTAAAGAATGTCACAAGTGCCAAATCTATGCTGACAAGATTCATGCTCCGCCATTTGCATTATATGTTTTGGCACCACCCTGGCCATTCTCTATATGAAGCATGGATGTCATTGGTCTTATTACCCTAAAAGTTTCTAATGGGCATAGGTTTATTTTTGTAATGATAGATTATTTCATGAAATGGGTAGAGGCATCATCATTTAGAAGCATAACATGATCTATAGTCTGTAAGTTTATAAAAAGAGAGATCATTTACAGATATAAACTTTCAGAGAAAATCATTTCAGACAATGCCAAGAACCTGAATAATAAGATGATGCAAGAAGTAAGTGTTCAGTACAAGATCAAGCATAATAATTCAGTGTCATACCATCCAAAAATGAATGGGTAGTTGAGGTAGCTAATAAGAATATAAAAAGAATTCTTGAGAAGATGACTGAGACTTATAAGGACTAGCATGAGAAGTTACCATTTGCACTGCATGCATATCGAATGTCGATGCACACCTCTACTGGAGCAACCCTATTTTTTTTGGTTTATGAGATGAAAGTTGTATTGCCAGTAGAAGTTAAGATCTCATCTTTGGAGATTCTAAAGGAAGTTGAACTACAAGAGGCTAAATCGATTCGATAGCGCTATAAACAATTGAATCTCATTAAAGAAAAGAGATTGATAGCATTATGCCATGGTTAGCTATATCAAAGAAGAACGATGAGAGCTCATAATAAAAAGGTTTGATCTCGTTGTTTTCAAGAAGGAGACTTGGTCTTGAAAAGAATTCTCCTAAGTTAGCACAATAATAAAAGAAAATGAACTCTGAGTTGGAAAAGGTATATGTCATGAAATGAGCTTTCTCTAGCAGAGCATTGATATTGATTGAGATGGATGGAAATGATCTACCTCATCTTATAAATTTTGATGCTATGAAAAAGTTCTATGCTTGAAAAAAAAAAAAAAAAAACTCAAAGCGAAAACCCCAAAAGGGTAGTTTGAGTCAAAAGGGGTTTTATCTAAGTTGAAAACCTAAAAAAGTAGCTTAGATAAGGAGAATACAGCATTAAATTTGAAAGTTTATTGGCAAAAAGGCTAGCATGTTCTGATGAGCTCTAAGTTATTGAGTGCATTGGGTGGTCGAATTTTTTGAAAAAGACTTTAAGATATGTTATCATGGTTGGTGGATTGTTTATTTTTTGGCTTTGACCCCATACCCATTTTATAATTCTTTCTTTTCCAACTGGCCAAGTTTGTGAATAAAAGTATTTAATTTTATTCTTTGTGTGTTTATTTTGTTAGCCATTCTTGCTCCTTTCTTTTCAATACCTTACAATGGAGGAAATGTATGAATGCATTCTTACTTTTTGAGATTGAAATAATGATTGATAAATGAATAATAGCATAAAAGATTTTTACATTACATTGGAAAGGTTGAGAATGATAAAGGTAAATTTGAAATGTTCAGTTCTTGATAAGGAGATTGAATTTGGAAAGAGATTTCTTGAAAGGAGAAGATGAGAATTTAATGACAGAGATGATTGAGAATTACATTGATTTGGTCTTAGTACCTGAAGAGTGAAGGGTTCGGGCCCCAAGAAAAGAGCTTGAGAAATTTGAGTACCACAATCAGTTAGAATTTCATAACATGGATATTTCCATTACATGCATTACATCTGCATTGTTAAGAAGATGGCATTGTGAGGATCTAGGTTGTTGTTGCATTTGAATCATTAAGAAAGCACTTGCATCATTAAGAAAGCACTTGCATCATTAAGAAAGCACTTGCATCATTGATCATGACATTCATACATGCTAAATTTTGAGTTTGGAAGTCATTTGAGAAAAAAAATTTAAATCTTTGGATGAAGGCTTTAAAAGTGAAATTGAAAATCATCAAAAGCGAATCTTTGAGTTCTTGAATGAGAATTTTTTAGAAATCCTCAAATAAGAATTTCAGAGTTTTCAGATGAAAATCTTCAAGTTTCAAATGGGAATTTTTAAGATGAGCAATTGTGAAATTTATTGGATGCAAGTCTTACAATTTTCAAATGCGAATCTTGAGACCTTGTAAATTTGGATTCTGGCAAAATTGAAATTTTGAGAATCAAATTTCAGTAAATTTTGGCAAAGCTGAAAGGTTTTTACGAATCTAAACCTTTGAATTGCAAACTCAAATTATGAATCTTTGAGTTTCTATTAGACATGATCTATGACTCCTCTAGACATGATTGTCGAGGAGCAATTTATTTTTTCAAAGTTGTGTTGCCTCTATTTAGAAGAGCAATTTATTTTTTCAAAGTTCTGTTGCCTCTATTTAGAGGAGCATTTATTTTCCAAAGTTGTGGTTGCCTTTATTTAGAGGAGCAATTTATTTTTCCAAAGTTTTGTTACCTTTATTTAGAGGAACAATTTATTTTTTCAAAGTTTTGTTGCCTCTATTTAGAGGAGCATTTTATTTTTCAAAGTTATGGTTGCCTCTATTTAAAGAAGCATTTTATCTTTCAAAGTTGTTGTTGCCTCTATTTAAAGGAGCATTTTATTCTCCAAAGTTGTGGTTGCCTCTATTTAGAAGAGCATTTTATTTTTCAAAGTTGTGGTTGCCTCTATTTAAAGGAGCATTTTATTTTTTTCAAAGTCGTTGAGCCTCTGTTTAGAAGAGCTTTGTTTACTTTTTCAAAAAAATGAAACAAAAAAAAGAAAAATAGAAGCTTGTTGAGATGATTGGGTTGTTTACGTCTTTGCACAATTCTTGTTTCACAGAAAATGCGCAAAGCGGGGCAGCTGTAGACACCAAATCTGTTCGGGGTCTATCTTTTTTATTAATTAAAAAAAATAAAAAAAAATAAAAATGAAAAAATAGAAAAAAAAATGGTGGATGAATTGGTGTAAAATTGGGCTAAGAAGTTTAAGGTGGATTAGAAGAGATTGAATAGGAGTAAAGTCCTAAGGAAATTGGGATTTCTATTTGGCTTTGGAGTCTGTGGTTTTAAAGCTTTATAAATAGACCCATAGATCAAGTTGAAAGGAACGTACGAAGTAGAAGAAAACAGAAACAAAAAAAGGGTTTTGGATTGTAGAAATAGTTTTAGATTTTTGTAGGAATGTTTTGAATTTTTGGCAATTATTTTTTCTGGGAATTTTCTAGAAAATTCCAGAATCCGATCAATTTTTCGATGAATTTTCCAGCCAAACTTGAATTTTTTTGCCAGATTTTCTAGTTTTTGGTGTACTTTTCTAGTTTTTGGTTAAATATTCAATCGAAAATTGGGTTTTCTTAGAGAGGGGAGAAAAGAGGGAAAGAGAAATAAGGAAGAAGAGAATTCTGATAAAAAGAACCGATTTCAGCCTTATATACCAACGTAGAACAAAGTCGTTTTAAGTGTTAATAAGTCCCCAGGATCCCCGTGTTTTTGCTTGGGCCAACCCAACCCGATCGCAACCCACGTGCCAATCGTGCCCTAAAGTCGAGCCAAGCCAAGCTGCACATTCTTGAGCCTTATTTTCAAGCCGTTTTTCTCTTTCAAGCCGAGTCAAATCTCAGCCGCAAGCCGAGTCGTTTCCATTTTTTTTGGTATTTTTTAATTTTGTTTTTTTAAAATTTATTTTTATGTGTTTGTTTATTTTAAGAGTATTTTTGCATGATTTAATTTAATAAAAAATAAAAAAAAGTAATAAAATTTTGGGAATAAATATTAATTATCCAATGATAGAATTTATAGAAATTTCAAATTGTAAATTTCTATAAAATTCCTAGGTGAGGAATTTTGTCTAAATTTGTCCAAAATGGTGAAATAATTTAGATAAAGTTTTAATAACAATAATTAATATTTATTTTCAAACAAAAAAATATAAAACAAAAAACCATAAAAATATAAAAATTTTTGGAATTAAATACAAATTGCCCAAAAATGAGATTCTTAGGAATTTCAAATGGTAAATTTCTAAGAAATCTGTAGGTGAGAAATTTTCTCTAAATTTAGCCCAAATGATAAGAATGATTTAGATGAAATTTCAATGTAAGTAATTGTATTTTTTTCCAAATAAAAAATTTTAGTTGAAAAAATGTAATAATTACCCAAGGATGAGATTCTTAGGAATTTTAAATGGTAAATTCCTAAGAAATCTCTAGGTGAAAAATTTTATCTAAATTTGTCCCAAATGATGGAATAATTTAAATGAAAGTTTAATAAAAATAATTGTCATATTATTTTCTTTCCAAGAAAAAAATTAAAAAGAATTTCTAAATAAGCTTAAATGGTGGAAAAATTTAGAAATTGAAAATAAGAAAATATTTCTAATTTAGCCCAAATAGAGGAATAATTAGATATATTTTCAACAAAAAAATAAAACTAACAAAAATTTTTCCAACGACAGAGCCTCTTCAAGATATCAAATGAGATTCTTGAATACTCTTGAAGAGAGAAAATATTTTTTTAAGAGTTCTACCAGATTGATGGGGAATCTTAAAGAATTATTTTCAATATTGAACATAAAAATTAAAAACTATTAGACCTAGGACCCTAGGATAAATTTAAAATAAATGGTACCATCTTTCGGATCGGCATGTGGGGGTGCTATAACCTTCCCCACATGTAACCGAACTCCCGAACCCTGTTCTGGTTAGTAGACCCGAAACTATTCTTTTAGGGACCCTTAGTTAAGCTTAGGAGCTCTTTAAAATGATAGATTCCTTAGATGGCCAATCACACCTAGTTAAAAAAGATTGGTGGTGACTCCATCCACTTTGTTAAGTCTAGCTATAGATTTACGAATCTATATGTTATGACAACAAGAATCAATTAGAAGAGAGAGAGATTAAATTATTTGCTATGAATGCAACAAACCGGTCATATTAAATTTGATTGTCTTTTATGGAAGAAGCAAAACATGATAAAGCCAAAGAAAGCAATGGTAGCAACATTGAGTGATAATGACTTCTCCAATGATGAATCAAATAAAGAAGAAGTAGCCAATCTATATCTCATGGCTCTTGATGAGCCCAAGGTAACCTCTAATCCATGTGATTTAAATTCATACACATTTGATGAGTTACAAGATGCCTATGATGAATTAGCCATAGAATTTAAGAACTTGAGCATGAAATATAGGAAAATGATCTCTAAGATGAAACTAGAAAATGAATCTTTGACTAAAACAAAAGAAGACTTAGAAAAAAAGTTAAGCTCTTAAAGTTGAATGTCAATGACTTGACTAAGAAAAATGAAAATTTGCATAATTCATTTTCTAGATTTTATATGGGACATCAAAAGCTCAATGACATGCTTGAAACACAAAAAACTTTTTTTGATAAAAATGGACTAAGTTATAATGGTGGTAACAAAGAAACTCATTTAAAAAATTTTCTTGTTAAGCCAAATGATTCATCTAGCATATATGCACATTATCATAAATTGGGTCATTCTATACAATATTGTTCCTTGAAGAAAGTCACTTATAGAAGTAAGCTCACTAGGAGAAGGTGGATTCCTAAAGGAGTTAGCACATCTTAAGATGAGATTACTAAAATGAAGTGGATTCTAAAAAGCATAAAAATTGTTAGTACTAACACTTAAGGACCTAAAAAAATTTGGGTACCCAAAACAAAAATTTAATTATGTTTTTGTAGGTGGATGAGCATTGCTACAAAGCCAATTCAAGTAAGAACAATCCATGGTATCTTGATAGTGGATGCTCAAAACACATGACCGGAGATAAAACTCTTTTTAAGGACTTGAAAGCTAAAAGTGGAGGAGATGTTACATTTGGTGACAACTCTAAAGGTCAAATTGAAGGGATTGGCTCCATTGGTAACAATTCCTCTACTACTATTAAAAATGTTTTACTTGTAAAAGGTCTTAAGCATAACCTACTTAGTATTAGTCAATTATGTGATAAAGGACTTAGCATTGTGTTTGAATCCATGTGCTATCAAGTGATTGATATCAAAACTAACAAACTTGTTTTTGTTGGATATCATCAAAAAAATATTTATGTAGTGCATCTAGATGATCTATCTTTTAAAAATATTTGTTTTATGGTTTAAAAAGAAATGAGAGTTGGATTTGGCATAGAAGGCTTGGACATGCAAGTATGCATGTAATTTCAAAACTTTTTCAAAATGATTTGGTTGTTAGTTTGCCAAAGTTTAAATATGAAAATGAAAAGGTTTATGATGCATGTGTTTAAAGAAAACATAGAAGAATTTCTTTCAAACCTAAGAATTGTATTTCAAGTACTAGACCTCTTCAATTACTTCATATTAATCTTTTTGGCCCTACTAGAACAATGAGTCTTGGTGAAAAATAATATGGGTTGTTATTGTTGATGATTTTACTAGATTCACACACGTTCTCTTTTTGCATTCAAAGAGTAAGGCTTTGGAAAAATTCATCTCTTTTAGCAAACAAATACAAAATGAAAAAGGTTATTCAATTACTAGTATTAGAAGTGATCATGGAAACGAATTTGAAAATCTTGGCTTTAATGTATTTTGTAATGAAAATGGTATTCGCCATAATTTTTTTGCTCTTAGAACTCCTCAACAAAATGGGGTAGTAGAAAGGAGAAAATAGAACTTTAGAAGAAATGGCTAGAAACATGCTTTGTGAAAATAATTTACCTAGATATTTTTGGGCAGAAGCCATAAATACTTCTTGTTATATTATAAATAGAGCTATGATTAGGCCAATTTTGAAGAAAACTTTCTATGAGCTTTTTAAAGGAAAAAGGCCTAACATAAGTTATTTTCATCCTTTTGGTTGCAAATGTTTTATTTTGAATAATGAAAAAGATGATCTTAGAAAATTTGATGCAAAAAGTGATGAAGGGATTTTCTTAGGATATTCTTTGAATTCAAAAGCTTATAGAGTTTTTAATAAAAGAACATTAGTGGTTGGAGAATTTATACATGTTATTTTTTATGAGTCTAACCCACTCCGAGAAAAGTGCCTCTTGATGATGATGATATTGCTATACTTCAAGAGTGTATCAATGATGGACCTAATGACATTGAGGAGAACAATCAAAAGGAAAATGATGAGTTAGTTTCTAGAGAAGCCACAACACATAGAGAGAGAGCCAAACCACCATAAAGGAAGGAGATATCTCAAAGATAATGAAATTATTGGTAATCCAACTTAAGGGGTAAGAACTAGATCTTCTTATAATATGTGTAATTATGTTACCTTCCTATTGCATATTGAACCTAAAAATATAGATGAAGCCTTAGGAGATGATCATTGGATATTGGCCATATAAGAGGAATTGAACCAATTTGAAAGAAGCCAAGTATGGAATTTTGTACCTAGGCCTAGTGATCATCCTATTATAGGCACCAAATTGGTTTTTAGCAATAAAATGGATGAGCATAGGAATGTTATTAGAAACAAAGCCAAATTGGTAGCTCAAAGGTATAGTCACAAAGAGGGAATTGATTATGATGAAACCTATGCCCTAATTGCAAGGTTAGAGGCCATTAGAATGTTGCTTGCATTTGCATGTTTTAAAAATTTCAAGCTTTTTCAAATAGATGTCAAGAGTGCATTTCTTAATGGTTTTATAAATGAAGAAGTGTATGTAGAGCAACCTCCCAATTTTAAAAATCCAAAATTTCCAAATCATGTCTATAAATTGACAAAAGCATTAAATGGTTTAAAACAAGCTCCTAGAGCTTGGTATGAAAGATTGTCAAAACTTTTTATTGAAAATGGTTTTAATAGAAGGAAGGTTGATACTACACTTTTTATTAAAACAAAAGGTAAGGACATTTTCATAATGCAAATTTATGTTGATGATATCATATTCGGTGCTACTAATGAAGTTCTTTGTCAATAATTTGCTAAGATTATGCAAAGTGAATTTGAAATGAGTATGATGGGAGAACTCACATTCTTCTTAAGACTACAAGTAAAGCAAACAAAAGATGGCACCTTCATCAATCAAGCCAAATACATCAAGAATTTGCTCATAAGGTTTGGATTGGGAGAATCAAAGCCTTGTTTAACACTTATGAGCACTTCAACAAAACTTTATAAGAATGAAGGAGATAAATGTGTTGACTCTAAATTATATAGGTCTATGATTGGTTCATTGCTATATCTTACTACAAGTAGACCCAATATAATGTTTATTGTATGTTTATGTGCTAGATTTCAATCTTCACCTAGAGAATCACATTTATCTACTATCAAAAGAATTTTTAGGTACCTTACGGACACCCCTAATTTACGATTATGGTATCCAAAAGGTTCATCTTTTCCTTTACATGCCTATTTCGATGCGGATTTTGGTGGGTGTAAAATTGATAGAAAAACCACTTTCGGTACTTGTCAATTGTTTGGAAATATGCTCATATCATGGTTTTTCAAAAAACAAAATAGTGTTACTCAATCTACAACCAAAGTCGAATATGTGGCGGCCGGAAGTTGTTGTGCTCAAGTTTTATGGATTAAGCAACAATTGGAAGATTTTGGAATAACCATAGATCATATCCCATCAAATGTGACAATACTAGTGCCATCAATCTCACTAAAAATCCAATTCAACACTCTAGAACCAAACATATTGAAATTAGGCATCATTTTATTAGAGAACATAATCAAAAGGGTGATATTGTGCTTTAATATGTTGATACCTCGCATAAACTAGTTGATATCTTCACAAAACCTCTTCATAAGGATAGATTTTATGCAATTAGAGGTGAACTTGGTATAATGAATGCTCCTTGAAGTGAATATCTTGATGTTATGATGAATGGTGCACTTTTGGTTGATCAAATGTATGTTTATCTAATTTTTTTTAAGTTTGTATATGATTGTATGATGCATGTTTGAATGATCATGTTGCATGGTTTTTAAATCTTTTAATAAAAAAAATTATGCTACAACAAAAACCAATCGATCCCCTTTGGAATGGATCGATTGGTTACTCACCTTGTAGCCAAATAAAGGGAAAACATAGAGGACCGATCGATCCCCCTCTAGACAGGATCGATCAGGTGTGCAACCGATAGCTAAATTAAGTTGAAAACGTGCAAAATCGATCGATCCCCTTTAAAATCGATCGATTGATTCCATGTAAGAACCATAACTGATAGATCCCCCATCTTAGTCGATCGATCAGGTCATGCTATTTTGGCATTATGCGTACCATTTTGGCATGATAAAATCGAGCCTGCTTGTACTTTGGCTGATTATTTTAGCTTTCTTCTCCCTTTCATCTTCTTTCCAAACTCATTCTCTCCAAACCCTAAGCATTCTTACTTATTTCTCACCCAAAATTGATCTTTTTTAACAAAATCTTTTGCACATTTCTTCATTTCAACTTGATTTCTTACAAAATTCCTCCTTAAAATCTATTAAATGACATAAAAATTGATACCCATTTTTTTCACTCTAGAAAGTTGATGTACCATACTCACTTATCTTTCTTGCCTTTCTCACACATATTTTGCTCTTCATCACCTACTATCACCAATTCACTCATCAATTTCACTTTAACATGGCCCCAAAAACCAAAGTAAGTGCTGGAAGGATGAATCCCCTAAGAGAGGCTTCAAACTCATTAATAAAGCCTTCATTTAATCAAAATTTTAACAATCTAAATACAAAAGAATGGTATGAGATGCATTTTGCACACAGAGAAGTGAAGCATGGAAAGGTAATTTCATTAGAATTCCTCTAATCTATAGAATTCCCTTACTTGCATACTTTTGAGAAATTTGGATGGCTACATTACTTGTGTATGGATGGTCTTCTATTTGAGAACTAGTGAAAGTATTTTATAGCAATGCTAGCCTTGTTCAAATTAAAGGATCAAATACGTACTATCTCGATAGATTTATAACATATGTGATGGGGAAATAAATATTAGTTACGAAGTAAGTGCTAGCTGAAGCTTTTATGTTAGATGATGAGGGGAAACAAATACTAGATGTGACATAATGCAGCTTGCTTAATACATTTTTAGAAATCACAATCTACAAGTTGCTCCCACTTAAGCTTCTAGGTTGCTATGCATGATAGGTTGCTACATCTTATTATCATTTATGTGTTAGCACCATTTGGCACACAATACTCCATCATTATGAAGCAAGATTATTGGTGGATGTATAAGATCAAGCATAAACAAAAACCAAATTTAGTGCATTTCATCTTCAATGATATGATGAGGATAGTGCAGAATAGGGATTACACTTTGGTATAGAGGTTTGCCATGAGTAATCTTTTGAGGCATTTGGATGTGAATACTAGAGGAGACAAGGAAATGGTATTAAATGACCCATTTAGTGTTTTTGGGGCTCCTACATTGCATAGTATGGGGTATGTTCAAAATACAACTAGACTATGGGTTAAAAAGGGTGATATTGGGGCTACACAAGAAGAAGGGGAAAAGTAAGAACCTTTAGATATACCTGAACATCAAGAAGAACCCTTTACCCCACCATTTAATACTTAAGGAGCCTTAGAAATGCTCTTACTTCAAATGAATAGCTTACATTCGATGGTTGGAATATGAACACTAAATTGGAAACTATGGAAGAAACTCAAAATTAGCTGGTAGGACAAGTTCACCATCTTAGAGTTGACATTGAGCAAATGACGTCTACACATCAGCACATGGGGTAGCCTTTTCCTCACTCTCCTCATCCTCATCAATCTCCTCATTTTCCACCTCTCTTTCAATGAGCTTTACTAGTGCCATTCTTTATGTTTTCCTACATCTTTGTATGTTGTAAATCTATCTTTGCATTATGGTTTGTAAACTTTGGTACTTGATATTTATATTAATGAAAATTTATATTTCATTCTCATATGGCTTGTGGCATTATGGTATGTGACATTGATGTGTCATTTGATGATTGACATGAACTTAAGTGGCCTTAATTGATTATTCTGTCATTTTGGTTTACTTCATCCTTTTTGCTATGACAAAAAAGAGGAGAAATAATGGTATGAAAAATTGCTTTGATGATCTTAATGTTGATGGCTTTGGTAACATTGGTTTTGCTCTTAGTTGCCTTAAAATTTATGCTTAAATTCAGGGGGAGCTATATTGTTACTCAGGGGGAGTTTATTTTTCATAAAGTCAGGGGACCTTGTTTTTCAAAAGGAAAAAATGTTTTTTAAGCAAAATTTTCACTTGGTTTTGTCATATCAAAAAGGGGAAAATTGTTGGCCTTGAATTGATTAAGAATTTTGATTTGACAAAATAAAAATTTGCCTAATTTCAATCAATCTCTTCTAAAATTAAATTGAACATTTTCCCACCCTTCTATCTTGCCAAAATCCATTTAAGAACCAAAACAAGTCAAATTCTTGGAACAAAACCTGATTAGTGCATGTTTTGATAGAAGGGATCGATCCTCTAAGGGAAGGGATCGATCCCCTCCTTACTAGATCGATCCCCTAGCAAAAAGGACCTATTTTCTTCCAGAATCAAAATTCATCAAGTTTTGGTAAAAGCTAATCGATCCCCTCATTGTAGGGATCGATTGGTTGGGGTTTCAAGCCTACCTGATCAATCCCCTCCTTAAAAGGATCGATCACTTTTTCATACAAAATGATCTGCTCGTTCAATTTTCCAAAAAAAGGATCGATCCCCCCATATAAGGGATCGATCACCTAGGCAAGGGATCGATCCTTCCATTAAGGGGATCGATCGGTTTGAAATAAAAAGCTTTTCTTGCTTGAAAACAAACAAAAAGGATCGATCCCCCCCATAGAGGATCGATCACCTAAAGAACAGATCGATAAGGTGCATTGCCTGATCGATCGGGTAAGGCATTTCAAGCACAATTTTGGCTCTTTTAAGTTGACCCAATCAATTCCCTGAAGGAGGGGATTGATCCCCTGAGTCTCTGAAACTCCCAATGGCTATATTTTGTTTGAAATTTTTACAGGTTTAAGGCATTAAATGTAAGGCAACGACTCTCAACTTTTTCCTACCTATAAATAAAGCCTTCCACTGTAGATCAAGAGTAAGAAAAGCCAAGAGAATTTCTTGCTATTCACCAACCAATTTGCTCAAGCATTCAAAGCTATTCAAAGAGAGAAAAAGTGTAGAAACTTCTACCCATATCAGTTTTTCTCTATTTCCTTGTCTATACTATTGTGTACTTCATATTAGCAAACACCCAACCTTTGAGAGGTTCTTAAAGTTTGCAGAACACTTAAAAAATTTTGTATTGTAAGTTTGTAAGCTTAAGGGGGAGGATAACCCTTAAGAGTGTGTAGTGTTGAATTTGTAAAGCTTTGAGAAGCTTGGTTGTATTCTTCAATACATAGTGGATTAAACTCTTTGGCAAGAGAGGCTAAGGAAGAGGACGTAGGTGCCTAGAGAAAGGACTGAACCTCTATAAATCTTGGTATCAAATTCTCTATCCGTATCTCTTGTTTACTTTCAATTATTGTGTTTATTTGGTTAGATAATTTGTTTAGCTAAATTTGTGTTTATTGAATATTGTTTTTGAAAATTTTATTAAAACCAATTCACCCCCCCTCTTGGTTTTTCTAAGTCTTTGAACTAACAGAAATAATTTGAAAGTGAAAATTTCCAAATTTATAGATATATGAATGTAAAATTCAAGAAAAAAATTTGGCTCAAAACAAGTAAGATTGGCTAAGATTCAATAGAAAAACTACACATAGGTCAAAAAAGTGAATTGCCAAACAAATTTGAGAAACAAGTAAAAATGCATCAAATTGAACTTGAAAACTTAAATATCTTGGACTTTTATTGAAATAATCTTAAGTTGTATTGAAGATAAAGGCAAGGAAAGTAAATTTTGTTGGAAAATAAATGTAATTTTCTCCCAAACAGCTCTTTAAAAGAATAAAGAGGAAATTGTTTAAGTAGAAAAGAAAGTAAAATGCAAAGGAAAGAAAAAAAATGCAAAACTAAGCTACTCCCCCCTATTTATAGGCAAATGGGAGGTGGTTCAACCAATCAAAATGAAGAAAAAATCCAACTCAACTACCACCTTTTCTAGATACTTCCAACTTAGGTAACTTGCATCATTAGCTCCACTATTTGCTTCTTCATGCTTCACTTCACTTCAAGCATTCTACCCTTGATCTAGTAAGTTCTAAAAAGTTAAAATTATATCCAACAGGAAGCCTTCAAATTGCCAATGAAGTAGCACCAATTGATCCTTTTTTAAATCCCTAAAATGGCACCATAATCCTTTGATCACCTAGACACTACATCCAACAACCTTGGTTGAATTTTGCTTCCAATAATTGGTGCCAGTTGTAACCAATTCCTCCTTAAATTTGCTGCCAAATACAGACCATTTAGTGATCAATTTATGCATGAAATATTTTGGAAAATTCACAAGTCTAAAGATGGCTTCAAACTACACTAGTGCACTAGTCACCATTCTATCACTTGCAAAAATACTACAAAGGTAACAATGCACTAATGATCTAAAAAGGATATTTTCAAATGAAAAATATGAGAATTAAAGCTTGTAATAAAGTTCAAGTAAGTTCAATTAAGCTAAGGAAATCATAGAGGAAAAGCATGAGAAAAACTCCCGCAAGTGGTAATATAGCACAAACACACAGGTTTTGGCTTTTCACGGCTTTTTGCACCAAAATTCCCCCAAAATGAGTCCAAAAGCTTCAAAATTCTTCCATTTTCATATTTTCACCTACGCATTGAATATTTATGGATTTAGGACTATTTTTGCCCAATTTCTTAAGAAACAAATCAATATTCAAGAGAAATTGCTCTAAAGAGAGGTAATAAGATGCTAAAATTTTGATGTAATCAATAAGTTTATTAAGGACTTATGTTCAATTTTATTATTGTGTAATAATAATGCATTTAAATATGAGACTTTATAAGAAATAGGTCTTCATATGACTACCCCCATTATTCCAAAGAATAATGCATTCGAAATTTCATAAATCTCATATATAAATTTTTTGGACAATTCATGATTGAAATCCTTCTAAAAAAATAAATTTCTTAATTGACATCAATGGGATAGAGTTTGTATCAATCAAGATCATCTCTGGAAACTGATATTAATCTCATACCTCTCATTGTATTAGCAATTTTATCAAAGGGTAAATATTTTTGTAAGTGGATCTACTAGCATTTTAACTTGTAGGTGATCCCTTACCTACTTTTACAAATATGATTATTTCTCATAGCAATGTGTTTGTTATTATTAAACAATGCTTCAACTTATATGTTAAAAATTTCAATTTGATCATTTTCAATAAAAGATTCATAACTTAAGATAAATAGTCATTTTTGGATTTGAAACTTAATGTAAGCAAAGTTTAATTTAGTTATAATCTCATTTGTCTGCATAATGATAGATTCAAAATCTATCATCTTAAAATTAAAATACATTGTAGTAAGAAGATTTTTTATTCTTGCAGCTTTATTTGTCTTACGTTGTTTTCTTCTATTTGAGCAACCAACTTTTTCGCTTGATAAATGTAAACTTTCTCATCTCTATTGCCCTTGAGGAAGACTGTTTGAAATTCTTTTGATGTACTTCAAGCTTAAGCATGCAGTAATCGGTTGTTTGTGGAAAAGCAGTTGATTACTCAAGACATTCTTTTATAACAAGAGCAATTCAAGGAACTGTAGTCGACTCCTCAAACTATTGTTTCTTAAAAATCTTATTAGAAGTCAGTGACCAAAGTAGTTGATTGAACAGTTATAAGGCAGCCAATTACTCTTGCTTATTTTAATTTGAAGGATTATTTTCACCTTCCAACACACTAAATTCAATCTTTATGAAAACTACATGACTTGTAACACTTTTCTTATATATATATATATATATATATATATATATAATTGAGAATTTCTGAAATGACAGAGGGGAGCCGTAAATGCAATTCATCTTAAAACCAATAGTTTCTCATGTTTTATACTCGTATAAAAAGGTTTTCATTTTACTATTTTAAAAGGCATAAACACTCCACATTTGAATCAATGATAATGGATAAGCACATATGTCACCTGCTTACAAAATCGATTTCAATGCTCCTTATTGCAAAATTTAAAATTAGAAGAAAGAAAAAGTAAAAACTCTTACCATTAGTCAATGAGATTTTAGCACCAATTAACTGGTGGGATTTACAGCACCAGCTAGACCAGGGAAAAGAGGAGTAGTCAATAAAAGTTTACTTGTGTTAAAGAAAAAATATATATTTTAACAAAATTAAACATTCTCATATTAATCTTCTCTTGTTTTTATATTATGGGCGACAAATCCTGAAAAAATTCTGATGTGGCAATGAATGAATGGCTTTGGGGATTTGAGAGCAAATCCTGAAAAATTGACGGGCTGTTGGATTGGTCCTAGGAGTGATTAAAAACACAAGCATGCGTTTTTGAAGTTAACAACCACGAGAAAAGGGGACAGAGGTTAGCGCCTGTATTATAAGTCTCTTTGAAATTCGTTCACCCCAAACACCATGCTTAATTGCACGCAATGCAATATGGTTTATACTAGTTTCCAGGACTATAAATAAATTCTACACACTTTCCATACGTTAATTAATTAATTATCTTTAAACTTGTTTCCTTTTATCTCTTAATCTTTTGTTATATATATAAATATATATATCAATTTTTGGCACATGCATAATGCACATGTAACTTTTATCTCTAAAATTTTATTTCATTAAATAATTATTTTATATTATGATAATAATGATAAATATTAATAATTTAATTTTAATTTTGATATAATGTAAGTAAATTTGACAACTTTTTATATAATTTTGATTTTGATAATTTTTTATAAAATTTTGATAACCTTTGATACAATTTTGGTAACCTTCAATATTAGTTTGGTAATTTGTGATATAATTTCAGTAACTATTGATAAAATTTTAATAATCTCTTTATATAATTTTAGTAGTTAATCTTTTGGTAACTTATGATATATTTTCAACAATTATTGACAAAATTTTTGATATCATATATTTAACAATAGATTCATGTAGGAAGTGTGGATTCAATTCTAATATAAGATAATTTTTTTATATAATAACATTATTGTTTTATTAAAATTTAAAATTTTTTTCACTAAATTCATTTATTGAATGGGTTCGTGATAAATTTATCCTAGTCTCCTAGGATGAAATTTCTAGCTTCATTTCCATTATTAACCAATGTTCAATTCTTTACAACTTTAAATATAAAAAAAATTTATCAATAACTGATAATTAAGTTATCATTAATTTACTATTATGTTATTAATGATTTACTACTATGCTATCAATGGTACATTGCTAAATTATGAACGATTTATTATTAAATTAGCATTGATTTACTATTAATTTATAAATGATTTATTATTAAGTCATGAATGATTTACTACTAAATTGTTGATGATATACTACTAAATTAATGATGATTTGTTATAAAGTTATAATTGATTTGCTATTAATTTATTGATATTTTACTTCAAAGTTATCATTAACTAATTTATTACTAAATTATAATTGATTTACAATTAATTTATTAATTATTAATTACTAAATTATCTGTAATTTATATCTTAATTATCATTGATTTATAATTATATTATTATGCATTTACTATTAAATTATCATTGATTTACTGCTTAGTTTTTTTATTATTTATTATAATAACTATCATAGATTTATTACTAAATTAACCTAGATTCATTATCAAGATATCACTAATTTATATTAAATTATTCAGAACGTACTATTAAATTATTTAACTATTAAGTCATTGATGATTAACTACTAATAAGTTATATTAATTTACTTTTAAGTTTTTAATGATTAACTACTAAATTACTACAAAATAATTTATGATTTACTATTACTAAATTGAAACTTATTTATTATTAAGATATCACTAATTTACTACTAAGTTATCATTAATTTATTTTTAAGTTATTAATGATTAACTATTAAGTTATCATTTTTTTTATTAACCTATCATTGATTTACCAATATATTATTATGCACTTATAACTATGAAACATGGAATTTAGAAAGCCCACTAATAATATATGAGAAAATTTTCTTTTCATAAAATAAAATTATTATTTTATTCAAATTTAGAATTTTTTTACTAATTTTTTATTGAATAAGTTCAAGGTAGGTTTATCTTAGCCCTCAAAATGAAAGTTTTAACTTTGTTTCTGCTAGTAATCATGGTTCAACCCTTAGCAACTTCAAGTATAAAAAAGGTTTTCAATGATTGACAATTAAGTTTTCAATTTTTTACTACTAAATTATTAATTATTTACTTCTAATTTATAAATGATTTGCCATTAAATTATGAATGATTTTTATTAAATTGTTGGTGATTTATGACAAGTTATTGATGATTTATTATAATGTTATAACTTATTTACTACTAATTTACCGATGATTCACTAAAGAGTTATTAATAATTAACTAATTTACTACTAAATTATTATTGATTTATGACTAAGTTATTAATAATTTACTATTATGTTATTAGAGATTTTCTGGTAAATTATTAATTTGCTACTAAATTATTACGGATTTACTATTATATATCTTTTTATATATTTACTAATATGTTATCATTAAATTATTGATAAATCTTGATAATTTGGTTGTAAATAATTAAAAATTAAATTACTATTTAATTTTTAATTATTTACAAACAAATTATCAAGATTTATCACTCAATTATCTATGATTCACTACCAAGTTATTACTGATTTATATTAAATTATACATGATTTATTATTAAGTTATTACTAATTAACTATTGTGTTATTGATAATTTACTAATAAATTATACTGATTTTGTTTTAAGTTTTCAATAATTAACTATTAAATTATTAATTATTTGTTGCTAATTTATTTTTGATTTACTACTAAGCTATTTATGATTTATAACTATAAATTAATAACAATTAAACTGAAATCGATTTACTATTTAATTATTAATAATTTACTATTAAGTTATCATTAATTTATTACTAAGTTATCAATAACTAACTACTAAGTTATCACTTATTTTTTATTAAGTTATTCTTAATTTAGTACTATATTATTATGCATTTACAACTATATTATAATTGATTTACCATTTAGGTATTATACATATATTATTATATTATTACTGACTTACTAAACAATTATCATTTATTTACTATTAATTTATCACTAATTTACTACTAAGTTATCAATGATTACTACTAAGTTATCAATGATTACTACTAAATTATACTAATTACATTTAAGTTTTCAATGATTAATTATTAAGTTATAATTATCTGCCAGTTGCTATGTTATCATTGATTTATGTATATCGAAAAGAAAGGAATCACAATATATCCTAGATGATGTAATTTGTAAGGTGGAGAATAAAAAAAGAAAAGTTCAAGTTTAAATGACTTGAAAATCATGAGTATATGCTTTTAATTTACTATCCTTAATTTAACATGTAATAATAAGTTAAAATCATAGCTTTTATAATAATACAAGTATTAAAACTAAATTAAATAAATATAAACAATATATATTAAGTCAAGATTTCTAAGATATTCTTCAAATTTTTTAGTTCAAGGTAAATAGTACATATTAGGATAAGCTTTATTGATGATTTGATTGAATTATTAGTGAATGTGTTTTCATACTTGTTTGTGAAGTACAATTGCATGTAAAAAATTAAAAATTTTGAAGTATTTTGTCACCAATGAAAGCAATAAACTTTGCCTTATATTTCTATTTTTAAGTTTACAATTCTACGTAAAAGTTTTTGTTATATATATGACAAAAGTAATGAGAATAAATTTACTAAATAAAATTTATAAAATTTAAAAATAAAAATATTAAAAATATTAAATTCACAATAATGACCTTCACAGTATCTATAAAATTTTTTTCTATTCAACGAAAAGATGGTATATTTTTAATTGTTACTTCATTCTTATTACACAATTCAAAATAAATTTTTTTTTTATATTTTGATACCAATTAACTTCTTTATTTGGAAAGAGTAAAGAATATTCTGTATTTTCCAAAAAATTTCTTTCAATAATAGAAAAGATGATATATTTTTAATTGTTACTTTATTTTTATTATCATCATTCAAAATGACTTTTTTATATTTTTTATGCCAATTAACTTCTTCATTTGGAAAGAGTAAAGAATATTGTAAATAGCCATAATAACCTAAATAATTTTTAACTCTATAATGTCTTTATGCATGAGTTTGAACTATGATTTGATCTCTTTCAAATGAAAATTTTGAATTATTTTCCTCAAACCATATAATAGCAACTTGATTAACAAATGAATGATTATAAACTTGTTGCTCTAGATTAATATTTTTGCAATATGAATTTCAAAATCCTCAAAAAAGCTATATCATTTAACCTTTGTAAAACTTGGGTGTAAGGATTTTCTTTTAAAATTATCATTAATATCTCCATCACTTTTGTAATTAAATTTTTATTATGTTGTGTTCTCATTATATTTTGAAATTTATTACTAGTGTCAGTACAGCTAAAATAACATGGATTAATGAACTTAAATTTGAAACAATTCAAAACTCAAATTGAGTAAAAATAAATTTTTTTAGTCATTTTAAATTTCAATTTAATTAAAAATAATATAATACACATAATTATAAAAATGAACTAATTTGACTTAATTTCAATTGATTTTAAGAAGTTAGCATCTTAGTAGTTATTTAAAACCCAAAATGATTGAATATAACCAAAATCTAAATTGAAATAGTAACTCAATTAAAATCCAATATTAGTTATTCATCTTTCGTAACAATTTAAATGTTTCTTATTTAAGTTTCTTTTTCCCTTCATGTTCAATGGTTTTATTGTTATTGTCTTTGTGATTGAATTAAGTAATTAATTAATTAATATTAATGTATTTCTAAGGTGAAATTGCAATTGTAAGTAATTGAGTATACTTTTTATTTGAATTTGAAATGACTTTGTATCTAGTTTTTTAAACAAAGATAAGCATGCATCAATTATTGAGTCAAATTTGCTTAAGTGCATAAGTGAATAATTAAGTAAACTATGAATACAAGTAGACAATAAAACTTGACTTAACTTAATTGGTTGTTGATCTTACGTCTAAAATCCAACTCGAAATTATAAAAAACTAAAATTCAAAATGATTAAAATGTTAAATGCAGAATTAAATAAAGATTTATCAAATAAATTTTTGCTAATGAATGCCTTTAAATCACTTTTAAGTTTAGTTAATTATAATTTATAAAACCTTTTGATTTTAGATGTAAAGTGATAATTAATTTAATGAATTTCAACTCTTTTAAACGATATTACCTAATATCATAACCTTAAAAATTTTGATATAACAATGAACATTCTTTAACTATTATAAAAGAAAAAATGAATGAGTATACATTGTTTCTCCAAATAAAAGAATTTCATATTAATCTTAAAAGAATTTTGAAATTAATACATTTGTATATTTTTCATTGAAACATCATATAGCACAACCTTCTTTGTCATATGAAAAATATAGAATTATGTATAATTAATCAATCTTGCATCCCATTTTTCTACTTAAAATAATCTTTCATTAGTGCCTCCATCAATTGAATGTAATTGTACATTCTATCAATTGAAAGTTTAATTTTTCTTTTATTTAAAAAAATTCATTATACATAAATTTTTATTATGTAAAGTATTGTAATACATAATTTTAAAAAATAAAATAAAATAAATTTCTAACCTTGGTACTTGTCATGTTCTTTTAAGAAAATTTCAATTATAAGAATAACAAACTTGTTATATAATACCTATGCAATTTATAATAATATCATTTTTAGCACTAACAACATAAATTTTCATGAATAAATGTAACCTTGAAATAAACACATTCATAAGATAGTTCCAATGAATTTTATTGTACCTTGAAAAAATTCACCAAAAACAATTAATTTTACTTCACTTGATAATTTTTTACTTAGAATAATTCATGTTAGATCATTTAACCACCTAGATAACAAAAAGAAAAGTAAATAATTTAATACAATTGAGAAAGATTAAATAATCTTGGTATATAAATTAATCATATATATGCATCTTAAGATAAAAGTTGAGACAAAAATTAAATCAATTATTATTTCAATTAAGGAGAACAATTCTTATGGCAATTTGATAAGATCCTATAGCTCTACAACTTTCTGAATCATCTAATTCTAAAAGTAAAAAGTCCAACTAAAGTGTTCACTAAATTACACAGTGTTAATTGTTGGTGGAGGGGATGCAATTGATTTGTTTTTTATTTGATATTAGTTTTTATCATGGGAATAATAATTATAAAATTTTAGAGGAAAAAAATACAAAAGAGAAATTAATTGTAGAGGTCAGACTAAGTTGTAAGAAAGATATATTAAATAATTTTTCAAGATATTATAAAGATTTAATTATGTTATCAATCATTAAATGATCATCTCATAAAATATATAAATAATAAAATAATTAATATTCTTATATAGTTAATACATTAAAACAAAAATTTGAAAGGTAAAAAATAGAAAAAAATTTTAATGACTTAATTATTATTATCTTTAATGAATTTATTTATCAAAATAAACTATATGTATAATTGCATGTACAACAACTAAACAAACTTCAAATAATTATTTTATTCTTATGCACACTAAGCTTTAATCTTGCTCATTTGTATTTTCATTTGATATAAAAAATCATTCTATTTATAAAAAAGGGATTCTACTAATAAAAAATTCATGAAAATTAAAATTTATAAAAAAATTATTAATAGTATTTTAATTAATCACTTTTAACTTTTTTTAAAATTAAAATTTTATTAAAGGTATTTGAGTCAATCACTTTTAGCACTTTTTAATCTAATTATAAAAAAGTCTAATAATAACAAAAATAATTTAAATTAAACTTTATAAAATTATTTATTAAGGATATTTTAGCCAATCACTTTTAATACTCTTAAAATTAAAATTTTTTAAATTTTATGTAGTTTAATTTCACATGAACTTTATTCACTATTAGTATTTTTGGAATTCATACTTTTATATATAAATGATATATGAATTTTATTCACAATATTGTAATAACGGAACTAGACTTTTTTCAAGAATGATTCACTTATAATATATACAAAAAACTACTGATGAATGTATTAATTTTATTGACAAAAATGATGTTCAAAAAAACTTTTGAGATGTCAAAAAATTTTTTTCTTTAATTATTTTTTTAATTTTTGAGATATCCATTAAACACCCACCATCAATTATAGATTTGTTACTGTGAGTGTTGCCTTATAAAGTCTAAAAGTATATTTTGAAGTTGGTTAATAACTTAATATAGTAATATTTAGAATAATATTTATGTATTAAATATATTATTGACAATTAATAATGTGATGAACTCCAACATGTTAAGCAAGATATATTATTTTGATAAATTGCATATATATATTTTCTTCTTTCATCAAAATCATTCATATTTACTCACATATGATCTCATTTAATAACTCATGAAAACTGTTACTTGTATTGAAAAAATAAAAAAATTTGAAAAAATATGCTTTAATGCTTTTCTTTTTTTTTTTCCTAAAGGTTTATAAAAATTATTTATGTCTATAATCTATAATCCAATATATAGATGCTGCAATTTTTTATTTTGCTTTTAACCATTCACTTATTATGATATGTGGTTTAGAGTTCTTACTTTTTTTCCCCTTTTTTGTTTGCATCAGGCTTCATTCCTCTCTTATCCCATTTTCTCTTTTTTTTTCATTGATTTTTTTAATAGCCTCTTTGAGATTTTTCCCATAATATTTTGGGTTATTTTATCTCTGATTTTTGTGTTGTTGGTCTTCTTGATTCCTTGCTACCTTTGCTTTAGTTTTTGGGCATTTGTATCTTGAGTTGTTCATCTCTTTTCATCATCTTCAATCATCTCATCGCCTTTGTTTCTTTTATGCTTTTTTTAGGTGTGATGGATTTAATTTTTGTGACATATTTTGTTTTGGCAAAAGTTGTTGAAATGATATCATTTGGTAATGTAGAGATATGTGATTAGCTTTATATTTTTCATTTGATTGAGGACAAAGTTAGTGTGTTCTACATGCTTTCTGCTTGGGTATGTTCTTTCTTTGTTTTTTTTTCTTATTTATGTATTATATCATTTCAGTCATGTTGTTTGGCTTTCAATTTCTGCGATTCATTATGGAATGATATTAGTGTGATTTCTTTGCTATAGGTTGTTTATTTTTTCCTTTTTTTATGCTATGGCTTTGTCATCTTTTTTGTTTGTTTAGATTTGTACTCTTTATCCTTTTTACTTTGCTATTTTTTTTGCTTAATTCGCCTGTTATCTACATTGTTAATGCCATTCTTGGAATTTTTTTGGATTGTTTTGATTCTTCTTTGTGTTTTGATTTTGGATGGATGTCAACTTTTACAGTGGAAAGAGTGAACACAATGTACTTTTTTATTTTGGTGTTGTGTTTCCCATATGTGTTATTTACTTTGTGTATTTATTACATATGTGAACTTGTAGTGCTGTGTTCAATTTGTTGGACTTTCATATTAAATATTCTATCTTTTTGCTGTTATCTATTATCCATCTTAAATTTGTTGCTCATGGTTATGTCCTTCTTTGCATGATTCTGCCAATGTTAGAAATGACTTTTGGTTTGTTGCTCTCTTTGTTACCATGTCTTTTTTTTACATGGTTCATTATGTTTTAAATTTTAGTTTTTTTATTTTTTTTACTTTTTTCCCTATCTCTTCTCCATGCTTTGTGCTCATTTGATTGCCTTTTTAAAGTTTGCTTTGTTACGTTCATTTATGGATTGCTTTTTCTACCTTTTTTGCTATTTTAAACTTCTATTGTTAGCCTTCATTTTTGGATTAAAAAATATGTTTTTCATGTGAAGATATTTGTTTCTGAGTAATATTGTTTTACTATATGCACGTAATTTCTTTTGATTTATACTTTTAAGATGTTTTGGGTGTTGTTTTATATTGATGGCTCATCAACTTGGATAGTGTGGGTGGTAAACTATTTTGTTGCCCTCAGTGTATGTGTGTATTAAGATTATGACATCGGTTTATGAATTTTGATATTATGTGGAGAATTTTGTTTGTTTTGCAGCATATTGTTATTTTTTGAATGTATAGATTTTCTTTTTTGGTTATGATGAAGATATCATAGAGATTTTGCTTTGTTTTAGGTCTCACTTATTTTTATGTGCTATCCTTATTTTTGTATCTAATATGTTATTTTCTCCCACTGTTATTATTTAGATCTTAGTTTATGTTAATAAAAAAATGAATTATCTTAGTGCACAGTGGGATTTAATTGTTCTTTCTTCTTTTGGTTTGATTGTAAAAAGTTTTTGAAGGATCTTTGATGGGATTTGGTTGATTGATATTGTTCATTGTTGCTTACATGTTGTTAATGGTTCTTCATTTTATCCTTTTTTTAGTGCATTGGAACTTTCATTTTGTTTGGTGTTGTTAGCCTTTGTAGTTTTTTCTTTTAGAATTTTGTATCTTTATTGCGAAAAAAAAAATTTGAAAGTTGGTTTTTCGATTTTTGTTTCCTTTTTTGTGTTTTGTCCTTTTATTTGCATATTATATGATTTTTTTTATCCTCATGTTATTTTGGGATTCGTTAATGCTGATGATAAAAAAATAGATTTATATTATGGGATATTATCATTTTTTCTTTAATTTTTTTTTTTTTTTGTGTTTGATAGACCTTAAGGATATTTATCGGGGACTAGCCAACTGTGATGGGTTATGCGTACATTGCTTGTCCTTCTTTATTTGTTCACTTTTGGTAGGTTCTTTTTTATGCTCATGCATATTGATTTTCCTAGTCAATAATAATCTTTTGCTTTAATTTGTTTTGTGTCTCGATCTTTTCATTTTATTTTATCTTATTATTGTCTTGCATGCCTATTATTTAATTGTTAATATTATGTTTTATGATATTTGATGCATGACATGTAGCCTACTTTTATTTCCTTTTATTTACTTATAAAAATGCATTTAACAATGGATGATGTAGAGATTTCTAGGATTAATAAGTTTAAAAGGGTAAATAAGCTTAGATCCTATATGATTCATTGATATGAAGGTTCGAGTTCAAATGGTTTAACAATGGATGATGTAGAGATTTCTAGGATTAATAAGTTTAAAAGGGTAAATAAGCTTAGATCCTATATGATTCATTGATATGAAGGTTCGAGTTCAAATGGTTTACCTTTTACATCACTTGACAATATTCAATCAAGCAACTTCTAGAATGGTTTGGATTAACTGAATTTGCACATGAAAGGCAACTTGGATAGTTTGCAAAGGTTCAAGGCTAAAAAGACAGTTCATCATGTCAATGTGCATTCAACTATTAATTTTGCAAGTGACCTTGAGATTATTTCTACTATTATTGCGGATATGGATTTTGTACCATGTGTTGTTTCAAATTTGCATCTTGTCCAATTGAGCTTTGGCTCCAATCTTTTCCTAACTAAAACAATTGAAAATAGTTTGGTGATTCAAGTATTAATACTTCTGTTGGGTTTCCTGGTGTCAACAATGCTAATTCTGATCAACATTCTATGCATCTACAAGTTTTTGGATTATGCACTCTTAATCAAATTTTTTATTCAATTATTCATGATATTACTATTCAAGATGTTGATCAGCTATGTGTGGAATGTGGTGATCAATGTTCATCATCAAAAGTCAAAAGCTACTTTTTATTATTTTGATGTGCGATTTGCTCATGAGAATGCAAGTATTACTTTTCGAAACTAATTACATGTGTTTGTTTAGTTTTGATGCTTGAGTTTAATTTAATGTATTTTGGGATTTTTTTGTTATGTGACTCATCTTTTATAGACTATTTCTCATACCCAACAAAAGGATGCAATGTATTCCCATAGTTGTGATACGACTATTAATAGTGAGTTAACAACTTTCTTCTTTTTTCTTTTTATTTTTTATATGTGATTATCTACCTGTTTCACTTAATTATTATTAGTTTGTCAACTTTTCACCTTTCTTCATCCTTTAATAATTAATTTTTTAGCTCTATTTGTTCTTATTTATGTGTCATTAGGGAAAATTTTGAACCTCTTAATCTTGGTAGCTTGAATTACATTTGTAATCATTATGGTGCAAGAATATAGTACAAAAATGGGGTTTCTAATATAAGTTGTATGGATACTTTTGGTTTTAATTTGTGTTATAAAGATGAGACCGTTAAGTTACAAGCCTATAATTATACACTTGTTTTTTTGGATTCATTGTTGGATTATTCCAAGGCAGTGATGCTACTAGATTTAGGAATAACATAATGTATACCTCAATGTTTTAGTTTACATCGATTGGTGGAAAGACTAATATAGATATTATTACAAGGTGTGGTCCCTATGTTTTTAGAATTGGTGGCCAAATGCATCATCGAATGGGCTCTTTGTTGCCTTCAATTGGTTCTCCTATGAAGTTTGCACTGTTATATATTTATGATATAGCCAATGAACTTTTTGATAAAATGATTGCTTTTAATTTGATAGCAAGATCAAATTTAGTTGATCTTTGTATTGTTCAAGGTTAAATGAATATGCTTAATGAATGTAACAAGATTGTTAGAGCTTTTAGGTGACAAAAGATAGATTTCTTCAAAATGGTTTTCTTCCAATTAGGTTACGATAGATAGGAGGTAAAAATTAAAGTGATAAGCATTATAATGACCCATCAAGCTTTGAAATTGCTAGTCTATTAGCTAGTGATGATCAAGCTGCCATTAATGAACATGAGATTGTTGTTGACTATGTGACTAATGGTTTGAAATGGATAAGTGTGCTTCACCCTTTGTTCATGTCAATCCAATACCCTTTATTATTCCCTTTTAGTAAGGATGGGCTTTCGTTGGGTCTTCAGTATGAAACTCGACAATCAAGATGCACTCGAGAAAATAAAAAAGGGAGCACAACTATTACAATGATGTAGTATTATGTATATTTAATTCAACAAATAATGAAAACTGGATGCACTTTTTTGGGAGGTGGAAAGCTTTTTCAGTAGTTTTATTGTTAATGCTTATTTGTGCATTAAATGAATATGTCTTCAATGGATTGGAGATAATTAAACATAATTAAGATGTGAAGTTTACCAAAAGGTTAGAGATATTGTGACAAGAGGTGATGTTAATGGACAAGCTGTTGATAAAAGAAAAATTTTACCATACCCACGTTATTTTGTTCCAAAACTACTAGGATGCTATGGCTATATGTAGGCATTATGGTCATCCTAATCTATTCATCATTTTGACATACAATCTTAAATGGCCTGAAATGAGTGATGCTTTATGTATGATTTTTGGTTAGACATTGAAAATAAGCCTGACATTCTTGCAAGATTGTTTAAATTGAGACCTAAATGTTTGATGGAAAATTTAGTGAAAAAAAAGCATTTTGGTGAAGTTATTCCAAGTATATATTATTTCCATATGTATCTTCAATTTTTTATGACTATTCCATTTTTAACCAATTTGTGTTTGGCCATTTTTTATGCTGTTTTTTATCATATCAAATATAATTCTATTTTTTCGTTATGTAGTTGTCTATACAATTGAATTCCTAAAAAGAGGATTGCTTCACACTTATATTTTGTCGTGGTTACATTTGAGGGCTAAATTTTGAAATGTTGCTGATAATAGTAAGTTTATTTTTGTCAAGATGCCTGAAAGGCAATTGTATAAACTTGCTTATGATTCTATAATCACTTTTATGATCCATGGACCTTGTAGTGTTATTGATCCTATTACACTGTGCATGAAAGAATAAGTGTTTGAAGTTTTATCCAAAGTTGTATTAAGAGAAAATAGTGATTCAATAGGGTGGTGTTGTGTCATATAGGCGAAGATCGCTTCAAAATGATTGGATAATCGTTCAAAGATATGGAGTCAATTTAGATTCAAGATTTGTTGTTCCTCACAATATTTATCTAATTGTTAGATATTAAGCTCGCATTAATGTTGAAGTCTATAGCAAAAGTAAATCCATACAATGTTTATTTAAATACATTAGCAAGAGACTAGATTGAGCCATAGCTATTATAGAAGAGGTTTCAAATCATAATGGAATTGAACCCCTGTAGAATTTGATACAAGTTGATGAAATCAAGATGTTTTTTTATTGCAGATACATTTCAATTCATGTAGCATATCGACAACTTTTTGGATTTGATGTTCATTGCAAAGAGCCTTTATCATGAGATTGCCTATTCATTTACCTACTTAGCATTATGTCACCTTTAATGAGAATGTAAATTTGGCTAATGTGATAAGACAACCTTTGTTGGATAAAACAATGTTCATGGAATGGATGGAAGCAAACAAAATGTATTTTGATGCTCAGTAGCTTACATATATTGACTTCCTATGAAATGGGTTTGGTTATGAAGAGATAAGATCTAGACAATAAGAGAAAGAGGTCGAGCAATAGAATATATTAATTTTATTCATCCAGTTGCTGGTGAGCTTATTTTTTTACAGATGCTTTTGAATATTATGAAATGAGCAAAGATTTAAAGCTTATAGTTTATCAGAAAATGATCAAGAGTGGTAAGTTTTGCAACAATCTTCTAATTGGGCTATGGGTTTTCCGTTGAGGCAGTTATTTGTTATAGTGGTGATATTTTGTGATGTTCTAATGTAATGTCATTATGGGATCAAAATTGGAAGCTACCTGCTGAATATATAAAATACAAATTAAATCATTTGTTTGGCTTAAATGTGCTTTGAATACCCGATCAAGAGAGAATTAAAGAATTATGTTTTGATTTTGTTAGAAGAGCTTTTTAATAAAAATGGTTTGTCTTTGGCTAATCATAAATTACCTTTGCCAATGATGCCTTTGCCAGTGATGCCTAGAACTTTCATGATGACCAATAGATTGTTAAGGGAAAAAAAGAATTACAATTTAGGAATTATAGGTTGAATATCACAGCTCTATCAACAAGTTAAACTCTAAATAGAAATTGATTATGATGTAGTGTTGAAATCAATTTCAATTGATGGAAGTCATTTGTTGATTTGAAAATTCTACAAGTGCACAAATTGTTCAAGTAATAATAGAGGCTAAAAAGCATAGATGCCAATCCTAATAAGATTAGTTAAAGAGATTCCTAGCCTAAGTATCTATTAGTCCCAAATCTTATCTCAAGTTGGTTCAATCAAACAAAGGAAAACATGACATTAAACTAAATTAAAAAAAATAAAATCAAACAAAGCATTTAAGACATGTGTAATAAAGTGTAAATTTGCAACATGTAAACTAAGTAAAGCAAAAAAATGTGTAAAAACAATAGCCAAAATGTCATACAATTACTAAGCATGAATTAAAATGTAATTCTAATCTAAAAATAAAAAATGGCAAGTTCAAGAAACAAGTAAAATAGTAGCCAAAATATTGTAACCATATTAACTGATTTTAATTAATTTTAACTAACTTCAACTAACTTCTAAATTCTAACTAATGAAACATCTAGAAAAATCTTAAGGAATGATCCAGACAAGATATAAGTTGGAAAATATAGTAACTTAACTACAGTAAAATAGCACTGAATTGAAAATTTAGGAGCAAAAACACAAAGTTCAATTACTCATGCAAAAACCAAAAATATCATACAAATCTTAGAAAAACCAAGAATTAACAAGAATTGAAGATTTAATGTGGTACACATGTACAAAATTGTATTGTACAGTGCAAAAAACAATGAGTGAACCAAAGGAAAAACAACATTGCAATACAATTCAATGAAGAAAATTGCAAAGGGTTTATTCAAAATTTTGAAAATCAAACATATAAACAAATCTGGAAACTGTAGCTTCAATCTTAAATATGGACTTAAATCGTGTAAACTTGCATGAACATACTTACGAATTGAAAGAACATTGAGAGAACTACAGAGTAATCAAATTGAAAAGGACATGTAAAATTAACAAGGAAACTTGAAAATAGAAACTAAATTAAGCATCAGTAACTATCATTTTAATGGAGAAAAAAATTAGATCTAGAACTTTTTAGAAAAAACAAACTTAAACTAAGCTACATCAATCTAAATCAACAAGTTTACATCATGAATCAATAAAGAAATCTCATCAAAGAATTAAAATTCTAGCTCATTGAACTAAAATTCAAACTAAGTGCAAAAATAAAAAATTTAGAGAAAGTGCAGGAAAATTCATCCAAACAATAGGTAAATGCAAGAAATTAAATGCAAAAAAATAAGAATTAACAAGTAAACATATGAATTAATGTGCAAAGCGCAGGAGTGGCAAAGTAAGTGCCAAGAAAGAGAGAAGGTTCTTGATATATCGTCACTCATTCAAAGCTCAATTATGTTAGCTAAGTTTAGCCAAAATTTTGGAGCTAGTTCTTGAATTTTTTAGATGAAATTTGCAAGAGATTTTCTTCATGTAAAGATTTATGAGTTAGAAATCTAAGAAAAAATTTTAGCTCAAAATAAGCTAGATTTTAGCAAATTTCAATCAAAACACTACAAAGATGTCAAAAACAAAAATTGCCAAATAACATTGATGATTACGTGAAATCAAAGGAAATTGAAGGTACAAACATAAGATTCTTGAAATTTCATTGACAAAATATAAAAGTGCATTGAAAATTGATGCAAGAAAGTTAAATTTTCATGGAAAGTAACTTAAAGAAACTACCAAACAACCTTGTTGGAAAACAAGAAAATAAAAATATAGAGAAAATAAAGTGGAGAAACTTAAAACTAAAAAACTAAGAGTTTATCTAAAAGCTCTTTTATGGCTGGCCACTCACTCTTATTTGTAGGCAAATGGGAGGTTCTTCAACCCCTAAAATTGCAACAAAACTATTTAAGTAACCACCTGCCTTCTAGATCTTTCTTCCTCCCTTCTTTCATCTTTTTCGCTTATTTGTTTGGTTCCTTTAACTCCTCTTTCTTTTAGGCCTTCTTCTCATAATCCTTTGAACTCCAATAAGTCAAAATTATGACCAATGGGAGGTCTTCAAATAGTCAACTCAGCAACTCCAATTGGTCTTCCTTGAATCTCTAAGAGTGGTGCCAAAATGCATTTCATCCCATGGTGCTTGTATCAATAGCTCAATTGCAATTACTTTCAATATTTTAGAGCCTATTTTAGCAAAGTCCCCATTCATCTTGTTGTAAAATTTCTAGCTATTAGATGAACAAATTATGCAATATAATCCTTGAAAATTTTTGAAAATTTACCAATTCAAAATTAACTTCCAACTACATAATGCACCTATTGCTTTTCAATCATGTATAAAGGTACTAAAAAGGTGATAATGCATTATTGAGCTAAGGAAGACAATTGCAAATGAAAATTATGAGAATTGAAATTGGAAATATGACTCTATGAAGTTCATTTGAGTTTAACAAATAATAGAAGAAAGAGTTACAAAAAACTCCTCTAAAAAGCAAGGTAGCGCAATTACACTAGTTATGGCATTTTTTAGCTTTTAACCCCATAAATCATAAAAAATGAGTTCAAAATCTCCAAAATTCTTCATTTCTATATTTTCACCTACACATATGATAATAATGCATTTAGAAGTATTTTTTCCAAATTTCTTAAGGAATAAGCCAAAATGCAAGAGATATTGCACTAAAAATGAATAAAAAATTACTAAAGTTTTAATGTGATCATTTGTTTTTCATTTATGGTCATTTTGGCACAAGTAAGACATTCCTTTGGAGGACAATCATTGCAGCTATTAGATTTATAGAAAAAATTATTTTGGCTATTGCTTTATCTGGTATTGCATTATTACTACTACTCGAGGGCAGAATTGATCATTCAAGGTTTAAAATCCCTATTGATATTCATGAGATTTCAACTTGCGAAATTAGATGGGGTTTTGAGCTTGCAAAATTGATTCAAATGGCAATACTTATTGTTTGGGATGAAGCACCCATGATCCATAGATATTGTTTTGAAGCATTCGAATGAAGTCTTTGAGATGTGATGTGTTTGGATACACGAAATTCCTTTGAACAAACCTTTGAAGGAAAAACTATTTTCTTGGTGGTGATTTTAGGCAAATTTTACCTCTTGTTCCATCTAAAATAAGATCTCATATTATTGATTCATCAATTAACAAATCAGTTTTATGGAACCATTGCATTGTTATTTCTTTAAAAGTTAACATGAGGTTGAGATCAAAATCTCTAGTTATTTAATCAAGGATGCAATTAAAGGGGTTTGTTCAATGGATGCTTGATATAAGAGATGCTAAAGCTGGATCCATTTTAAAATGAGCCTAATAGTGAAGAGAAGCAAATTGAAATACCTCACGATTTAATCTTAAAACTCAATGATTCATCTGTTGTTTTTCTTATTCAAGCTATTTACCCGATGTACAACAAAAGTTTGTGGATCATTATTACTTAAGAAAATGTGCAATCGTGACTCTTTTTAATGACATTGTGGATTTGATCAATGCTAATGTACTTTTATTACTGATGATGTTAAAATATTAGCATAATCATGATTTCGTTATTAAAATTGACTTTGACAAAGTTGATGGTGATTATTTATATCCTCTTAAATTTTTAAATTCTTTGACATCTGTTGGTATTCCAAATCATGAATTGCATTTAAAGTAAGATTGTACTATCATATTGCTTAGGAATTTGAATCAATCATCATGCTTATGTAATGGTACTAGGTTGATTGTTGCACAATTGAGTTCAAATGTGATGAAGCTAGCATAATCAATGGCAGTCATATCGAAAATAAAGTTTTTATTCATAAGATATGCTTTATAATTAAAAATTATAAATGGCCTTTTGTTTTTAAAAGAAAAAAATTCCCACTTTGATTATATTATGTCATAACAATTAATAAAAGTCGAAGTCAAAGTTTGGAATCAATTGGCATTTATTTACCTAAACTTGTATTCATTCATAACCAGTTATATATTGCACTATCTAAAGTAATACATAGAGGTGTCTTAAAAATATTAATAGAAGATGAAGATGGCCAACCTTAATCTTACACAAAAAACATTGTGTATCCAGAAATCTTTGATAACTTAACATCAAACGGCCATTTGATGTATAATGTTTTTTACGTCAAAAATCAAATAAGGGTTTTTGTATGACATAACTGATTTCTTTGTTGGTTCATGAAAAAATATCTTCAATTCTATCAATTCTAAATTGATAATTAATTTTGTTCGAACAACTAAGGTTAATCAACTTCCTGAAATGGTATCAATTCACCGTATGCTCTACTTTAAGTTCTAGGCTTTTCATTCATTATTAGAATGTGTAGATAAAACTTGATATTGAAATGTTTATTAATTGACTTGTTATTTGCATTTAAATTTTTTTATGCATGTTTGCCTTTTTTGTTAATGATCGATGCTTCTTTTGTGAATAAAATTTTTTTCTTCTAGTTGTTGTTGGGATTCTTAAGTATTAGCAAAGTTGTGGAAGGTTACGACAAAGGTAAACAAGATGTTGTTGATAAACAAAGCCTTTTAATTCAAGATGAACAATTAATATGAAATATATTATTTATTGTTTTAGTTAACACTTTTTCGATTTACATTTTGTGGTTTGTTTTTTTTTACTGGTGTTGACATAGTTAGTGTTACATTTTGGGCTGATAATTTAAACGTTTTTAAAGAAAATTTGTTAGAAGGCCATCTAAATTGTGCCATCGTATTAGATAGGATGACAATGTGAATTTCAAAGTATGGACCTCTGTTTACTATATGCAAAACTGCTTAAATTGCTTTGTTAAAACACTTTTACATAAATGGTTTAAAAAACAATTACATTCATCTATCAGGGAAGCCAAATCTGTATAGTTCTTCAATGATAAAAAATACATTGACTTACCAATTATCAATACCAGACTACTTAAAGCAAGGTTAATTAGGTTGTTACATTATGCTTTGTCCTTTAGATTTCATTAACATTTATACTTTCATTTTCTCACAATTTTTAACATCCAGGTATGATATTGTACCATTAACCCAAAATTTTTTGAACAATCTTCATTCTCTTAAAATTTTTTACTATAGGTTCTTTTTTCATGTATACCAAAAATTGTTAAGATTGATGTCTTTGATGGATAATTTTATAACTCTTGCAACCAATGATTTAAGAGTCTGAAATCAATGCATAGAAAAATTTTCTATTCTAATGCAAAACATGAAGAGCGAACACCAAAACCTGCATAAGAAACATCTATTCTTTGCATTGTTATGTTTATATATAACATAAATTAAGTTATTTGTCAAACTTATACATGCTTCATTCATCTATTTTTCTTATTTACTACAACAATTGTAAAATTGCTATGACAATCAAGGATGATGCTGGTGGAAAATAATTGATAACTTTTGGTTTAAGAACTGATAAACTTATTGGGAAAACTATTGTGTAAATTGCTGTTGAAAAACCCATTGACAAGATTATTCTTCCTGTAATTGTCTAGAATCTCATTAATTAAAAGAGGATTTTCAAAATCAATCTCATAAAACAAGCTATTGAAATTGGTGTTTAATCATTTGCAATAAATAAAACATTCTTTGTTAATTAGCAAGAACCAAAACTAGAAATTGATAGAGGTAGCTCTTCAACAATAGTGATTCCTTTTGAACAAACTTTTGAACCTACCTTAACTATTAAACAACAACAAACGATTACACAGGCAACCATCATTGAACCACTAGATTTGTTCTTAGAACAATCACCTATGAAACCAAAAGAAATCAGGTTTTTTCTTTTGATGAACTTGTTGGTAAGGAAAAAAAGTCTATATAACACTATTTTTTATTATCGCATGTTTAAACAAATTTACAACAAAATTTACTTTATTGGTGCTACCTAATTATATGTTTGGCTGCTAACAACAAGGAACCAAGTTTACCATAATTAAAGCAAGCATTAGGTTCACACGAAGCCACAATGAAAGATGTATTTGCTAAAATAATTACTATCAAGTCTACATCTTATATATAGTTAATTTGAAAATGATTTTCTTTTTGTTATTTTCATGATTTAATTGTTAATACTTTTTTGTGACCTTCAAATTCCACATATAATTCCTCCTTTTTTTAAATGAGGTATATAGTCAACATGATCAATTGTACCTAAGAGCTGTTATATTTGTTTAAAAAAATGTGTTACTGATAATCCACTGTTAAAGACACTTAAATCAAGATAGCTACATTCTAAAATTTAAATATAAAAATTTTATTATACCTATGTTTTTAAAACTTATTTTAACTAATAGATAACATATTTAATGCAATATCATTTATTCATTGTTTGACACTTCTAGGGAAAAAAAAAAGAAAGATTGATTCCTTTTAAAAGGTTTATCAAACTGATCCCTTTCATCCAAATATGACACCATATTCACTTAAGGTTTTTTTTTTACATATTTTTGATTATGTATTATGAGCAATACCAAACAAATCACACTACTAATTTGTTTGGGATATCATTATGATATTCGATTTTTTTTTTTTTTGCTTTCTTTTTTGTGTTACATTGAATGAGTTAATAATGATATATAAAAGTGAAATTGTTGATTAACCAACAAGGTAGAGATATATTTGTGTGTTGATCTTCATGATATATTAATTATAAACTATAATTTGGGTCCACAGAATATCAACTTTGGTTGATGGTTACAACTACAAATGCTATGATTAGAATCCTATCATCATGTAATTAACTTTTTTTGGGAAACAATGTGCTGATTCTTATCATTTTAAAATCCTAATACTTTTTTATATTTTCACCATTTTCATTCTTTTCTTCCCTTTTTAAATCTTATCTATATATAATGTTTTATTATCTATGACATTGTTACACCATTATTTTAATACTTTACTGTTCTTTACTTAGCTATATTTAAACTAATAAGAATTTTATACTAATAAATTTATTTTTTTAATCTATAATTGATGATTACATTTATAAATTCATCATCAAATTTTATGATTTAAAGCATATATTATTAATACAATTGTATTGATATTAATATTTGAATTAAATTTGCAATTCAAAACATTTTATATTTCATATATATAATATCCTACGCATTTATATTGATAATAATTATTCTATATAATATCCTCACTCATAAAAATGAATGTCCAACACATTTATATATTGAAATAAAAAATATCCATTATCAAATTATGTTGATAATCATATTTAACATTTTAATATTCAAAATATATATCTATAATTAATTTTTCCTTTTTCATTTGTAATTTTCTCAACTTTTAAAAATGGTATACATTTGTAAAGCATTTTTCTTAAAAGGAAATAAATGTTGATAATGTAAATGTTAATGTACTTTAAGGTTAATTTAACAAAAAAAACATTTTACATAAAATAGATCCATTATGACACAATCCAAACTCAAACCAACCCCATCAAATATTATCTAGTTTAAAACCCAAAAACGTCAATACAATTTAAGCCCACAAAAAAAAAAAAAAAGCAAAATGAAATTAGGTATAAAAAATGATCCCAAACATTTCTGATTTTTTTTTCTTTAAAATTGAATGTGCACTGACATTTCACACTTAACAGCTCAATCTTTCTTAGTCCTTATTTCCACAATTGTAAAACCCTAAAAAGACATCTTTGTAAATTATACAACAAAGATAGATTCCAGGAATAACAACCTCTCACCCAAATATGGCTGACCAAAATCATCTACTAATCCAAAAGCTTAGGAACCTTGATCATGTTTTACCATTTTACAAGATTTTTATTTCTCGAAGATGTTGCCAAAGATTTCACTTTAATACAAATTGTCTAACTTCGATTTCATTTTTGCATATTTTACATTCTCCACATTTATAATTATCCAAACTTATAGAACCATATATAATTTTTTATTTTTTTTTAACCTTTACCGTTGCTTAAGGTTTCTACTAGATATTCTACTATCTTTTCCTTTTGCTCCTTATTTATACGAATAATCAACTAAGAATAAGATTAATTTTTTTTCTTATATTATTCATGGGTATATTCGAAAAAAATTAATTGCATCAATTACTTGTATTATATAAAAAATATAACCTCCATATCTTTCTACACTGCTTCTATTATCTTTATAATTTTTTTTCTTACAATTTTTTGTCTATTGAAATATATAATCAAATTTCTATTGTTTATCTTACTTATATAAACACCTTACTTAGATATATCATCTAATTTCTTTGTTTTATATATGCACATATATGTCAAGCCTTTTTCGATTGGTTTTATTCTATTTAACCTTACCTATATAAAAATTTTCAGTTAACTATTGATTGATTGCTATTCTGTTGTCTATTATTTTAATGTTGTTAGACAAACCTTTATATATTTTTAGATACAAAAAAAAAATACGTTCTTTCTTTGTATTAAATATGTAGTTTCGAACTTTATGTCAACACATATGTTCATAATTGAAAGCAAAAAAAAATTAATTTATTTTTTTATGATTTTCATTACTTTCTATGGAAATTTGTGTTAATAAATCATTCTGGATCAATGCCATCATTCCAAAAGTTTCCAAAAGTTTGTATGGAAACTCAGCTATCCCATATCATAAGCTTTACAAGTTTGCTTCCCATTAAATTCAAAGTAGATTTGGTTGACATTAATGATCAACTATGTTTCAAAAATTGGTTGGAAAAAAATTGTTGATGTACACTTTTTACAACATAGTGATCTATTTACTCTGAAATACAACTACGATGGCACTTTTCATCTCTATCTATGTGCTACATCCAACACTATTATCATAAAAGATATCATTTTAAGAAGAATGGGTAATCTCTTCATTTAAAATGTATGTCATTTATCAATAATATAATCAAGTTTATTGCATTTTCACTTTTTTTTATTCTTATAGCTGAAAAATAATGGATGAATCGAATGACCTCTTCGAATAGTAAACAATCAAAGCTTGATGAATCAATGAATAAAAAAGCAAACCTTGAAAAAATTATTTATGTTGATGATTCAACTTCTAAATCAGATCATCATGTGAAATTGAGTTTCAAGAAAATGGCTACAATGAATACAACAATGATGCTTCTAAGCATCTAGCATTTGAATGTGTCATGACGAAGACAAATGTTCACTCATCATGCCTCTTGGTAATGTAACATATATAAACTATTGTTGTGCGATTTCTTATGATTGAATTACTTAAATCTATGAATAACATTGTCATCAATAATTGTCAACCATTATTTATACTTTCTTAATTCACCTTTACTAATTCTTTTTATATGCAGCATGTTCTTACCGTATTTTACAAGAAATATATCTCGCCACATAATGTTGATGTCATCTTGATTGTATCAAAAAAATGCATAGGCTGGCTTATCTAATTCAGTACTTTACTTAAAATAAGGCTTTTTTAAGTTGTTGGAAGAGATTCGCAATAGATAATCATTTAAATCCAAGTGACCATTACATCTTTCATATGGTTAGAGAATGAATGTTCTATGTAATTATTAATCATGCTTATATATGCATCATGTTAACAGTCCTACTTAAACTTTTGTTTAAACTATTATGTCACTTTTTGACCATATAATCTTTATGTTAATGCAATGACTTATGGCTTCTCCTTTGGTTGTCTTTTAGTTTCTTTTTGTTGTAAACTTTTTAGTAGCCATAACTTAATGTTTAAAGTTATCAACTATTTATCTCCTAACTCTTCTCTATCCTTTCGTTATATATGATTTTATTGTGCTTACAAAAAAAGAATACCTCCATGTAGTTGGAAATTATTGTTTTTTTACAATGAGTCAACAAAAATGCTTTGAATATTCTTGTCTATTCTGACTATGAATCTAAATTTTTCTTATTCTACTTTTTACAAATTTACTCTTATATCCATTTCATAGCTTAAAGGTTTAACTTTTTGTTCCTATTCTTTTCCTTTTTCTTTTTGCATAATTTGTATCAATCATCACCATATTCTTTGCTTTTGTTCTATATCAACTATTGTATGATGTAGTTTCTATATTTTCGCTACAAAAAAAAAAAAATTTTATCGTGGCAACATGCGAGTCCACCACTAGTATATATAAATGCATGAATGTGGACAACATTTAAATTGATTAAAATGGTCATTATTGCTCACAATATTTTTGAAATTGTCATTTGGCTTATATATATTATCTATTATTTGCTAGAATTGTGACATGTGAATAATGCCACATAAGGTCCATGTCAACCTAACCCATTTACAATATTATGACATCTAGATGTTACCATGTAAGCTTCATTTAATTGTCATGTCAGCTTTTTTACATGTCATTAAGGTTTACTTAATAACATCTAATCTAATATTAATCTATATTTTGACTATTAATTAACTTATAGTATTTATAAACTAAATTAATTGTGAATAAATATGTTTCATGTTTCATATTTAATTTTGAGTATGGAATCATATTTACTATTAATAAAAACAAATTTAAAATGAATGAATCTAACTATTCATGAACTTAATTATTCACGCATCTATGATATTTATGAATTTCAATTAATTGTGGATAAATATACTTAGTGTTTAATCAAATCCAAAATGAATCTAACAATTCACTAACTTAATTATTAATTTATGATATTCATGAATTCAATTAATTGTGGATAAATGTATTTATTGTTTAATGTAATATAATTTTTAAATTTTTTATTAAATAGTAAAAATACACATGAATAAATCATGCTTACCTAACTCACTAACACAAGTTATATTGCCTTCAAATTTATTCCGTGAAGAATCTTTACCAAAAAAAAAAAGTAAACTATAGGTCAATGGTACACAAATAATAATTGTTACCAAATCTAACTTAAATTTTGTTTTTATCATAAATAGAATAAGGCAAAAACCCATGATTGACTAGCTTAGAATGAAAAGTAATATAATACAAACTTCATTCTTAAACACTTTCTACAAACAAAAGATAAAATAAAATACAAACCTTTTTAGATGCAATTTAACTTTACTAATAGATTTTTTCCTTCTTTGTATTGTTGTTTGACAATAATGGAAGATTGAATAAGTGCAATCACAATCAATATTACAATAGCAGGCTTGGATATCAAATTACTAAAAAATTATTCTTCTTTTGACAACAAACTTTAGATTAATTATTGAAGACAGAACTATTTATACTACATTTTTTAACTACATAATAATTTGAACTTTCCTTTATAGTAATACTTCTTTGGACATAATATTTATGATATACAACAATAACAAACTAAATCTTATATCTCATAACTCTGAAGTTGATTGTATTAAAGGCTAAAAAAGGAAATCATGTTAGGTTGATGAATTTATAAATTTTAAATAGCATTTTTTTATGCATGTTTAATCCCAATCAAAATTGTTTAAACAATATAGTTATAAAATGATATGAAAAACCTACAACAATGTGTGGAATGTTATACTAATTTTAATTACTAATAAGAATTATCCAATTTAAAGTAATTCTTTTAATTTCATTCAAAGGCTTTCCTTAATTGGATTTATTATATTACAAATAAAAAAGTTGAAGTTTACATTAAAGTGCGCTTTTTTTCAAAGTTATAATTTTTCATTAATCTTAAAAAGTAAATGAATTTATTTGATAAATAAAATAGAGGTCAAATTATACCAAAAGTCTTTATACTTTATGAAAATTTAAAATTTTGTCCCTAAACAATAATTCATACAAATTTAGTTTTCGTACTATTTTGATTTGATAATCTTAGTCCAATCACTAACTCCATTGATTTTTTATCGTTAAAAATGATGACATAGGCATTGACTTTGCTAATGTGGCTTTGACTTCCTAACATAGCAACTTTGATAAATAAAATCAGTTGTTAAATTATATAAATAGTCTCTATACTTACATGAAAATTGAAATTTATTCTCTTTAATATAAAAAATATTTTGAATTTTTATTTTTTTTAGTTTTTTTTAAATTTTTTTATAAATATATTATATTTTTTTATATAAATAATTATTAACAATATCATATTAATAATAATATTATTATCATTTATATTAATCAATTATAATATTAATAATTTAAATTAATATATCAAAATTAATATAAATTTTTTTATAAATATATTATATTTTTTTATATAAATAATTATTAACAATATCATATTAATAATAATAATATTATTATCATTTATATTAATCAATTATAATATTAATAATTTAAATTAATATATCAAAATTAATATTATTTTAATTAATTTAAATATATCATACAACAAAATTTATAATGAACCAAATTATTGAATAGAGTTACATTTATAATAAACCCAAAATAGACCATAAATGGAATGATCATTCCATCTAACTAAATTAAATAAGAGATTTAAATCTAGATTCTTACATGAGACAAATTTCTATTCATTTGAAAGACAAACTTTAAATCCTACCAAAACGAAATGAGGAAATGATTTATTTGATAAACCAAAGCATCAATATCTTGTACCATAATGAGAACTTTCAATTTTTTTGGGTTTTCACAAAAAGAACTTATTTGAATAATTATGTTAATTCTAAAATTAATACACATTAAGTTTAGCAAATTACTTTAATGTATTTATAACGTTGAACCTAAAGTTGATTATAAAAAAAAATTGTTTGAATAGGATTTAATTTAAAAGAATGGAATCATTGTTTTATGGATAATTTTAACTTTATGGGATGGAATTATAATTCTAATTCATTTAATAAATTAATAAAAAAATAATAGTTTAATAAAAATTAGATAGTGACATATTTGTATCATATATTAAAAATTTTGTGATAATTTTTTAATAGATTTGTGTAAGATTTAAATTAATATATCAAAATTAATATTATTTTAATTAATTTAAATATATCACATAACTTGAGCCAAACCATTGAATAGAGTTACATTTGTAATGAACCCGAAATAGACCATAAATGAAATTATCATTCCATTTAAACAAATAAAATAAGAGATTCAAAGCCAAATTCTTATGTGAAACAAGCTCTTATTCATTTGAAAGACAAACTTTAAATCCTAATAAAACAAAATGAGGAAATTTTTTATTTCATAAACCGAAACATTAATATCATATATCATAATGGGAACTTTCACTTTTTTAGGTTTTCACAAAAGGAACTTATATAAATAATTATGTTAAATTAAATAATAAGGTTAATTCTAAAAGTAATACACATTAAGTTTAGTAAATATCTTTAATGTATTTATAATCTTGAATCTAGATTTGATTATAAAAATCATTTATATAGGATTTAATTTAAAGGAATGTAAACATTGTTTGATGGATAGTTTTATCTTTATGTGATGGAATTATAATTCTAATTCATTTAATAAGTTAATAAAAAATAATAGTTTAGTAAAAATTAGATAGTGACAGATTTTATCATATATTGAAATTTTTTTGATAGATTTTTAATAGATTTGTGTAACAGAAAGTGTAATAAAATTAGTAATAGATTTTATATTTTATGATGGAATGTAACTAAAAATTTTCAATTTCGTGTAAGTATAAAGACTAAACTTCAAATTTTATATGAGTAAAAAGATCATTTGCATAATTTAACAACTAATTTCATCCATCCTAATTGTCACATTAACAAGCCAATGTCACATCAATAAAATCAACACCATGTCAGCAAAGTCAATTCTCATATCATCTAGTCAACAGTCATGTCGATATTTTTAATGACAAAAAATTAACAATAGATGGAGTTAATGATTTGACTAAAATTATCAAATCAAAATAATATTGGGACTAAATCTATATTATTATACTATAAGGACTAAATTTTAAATTTTCATAAAATATAGAGACCTCTAACATAATTTGACCATAAAATAAAACTAAAGTTTACATTGAACTTTTTTATCTTTATAATTTTAAATTCTATATTAACATTAAAAATAATGAACTTTATATTAATTTGAAATAATTGGCACATGGAATAAATTTTACATGTTAATTAATACAAATTTTGATTAATATATACTTCATTAGTTTTATTTATTTCTAAAATATATAGCTATATATTAAAAATAAATAAAACAATCAATATTGATTTGTGACACACGTCATAACAAATACTTGTATAAACAAAAGAGGAAGTCTACATGGAATTAAATTATGATATTATAGGATTGGAAACAAAATGCTTATGGAGTTTTAAGACCATTATCAATTCTAACGACATCAAGTGTTATTATTTTAATAAGTGCACACACCATTTGGGCCTAGTTAGGTGAAGCTTTGAGTTAATGATATTTTCTTGTTAAAAAAAGAGAGTTTTATTTTGAATTACACTTATTATCTTTATGTTAAAAATTTATCTCAAATATTGTAATAATAAATATCAACTACTCCTCCCATTGGGATGTTTTTGGTTCTTAATATAAATATAATGAGCAACAATTTCGAAATTCCAACAAAAAGGGCTCCAATATATTCTTTACAAAAAGGTAAATGGTAATGATCAGTTCTTTTTTTTTTAAATGGTGTAATGATCAATTTTTAAGGACACATGCTAAGGTAATACTTTTAAAAAAGAGATATTTAAGTAAAGATTTTACTAATGAATGTTTTAAGGATACTTATTAAGGTTATTATAATAAGTAATAATTAATTAACATGATATTTTGATAAATTGAACAATTTCAACATCGAAAATTAAATATTAAAATTTTAACTACTAAATTTATTTTATAAATTTGTTTGTTATGTAACTAAAACTTAAAAGTTTAGTGGACTTTTTATTAATTTTTTTAATAAAAAATATATGTTTTCATGAGATTTTTAATTGGTAAAAGTTAAAAGGAAAAGAATAAATGGTTAAAAGGAAAAAATAAGACTAAAGTAATTAAATACCATTTTTTCATAAATAAAATTGGCTTAATACATTAAGTAGCTAAAAACTACTTAGCATTTTCAACATTTTTTTATTAAAAATTTTAGCATTTTCAACTTTTTTATTAAAAATTTTCTATTTAGTAGTTTTTAAAGTTATTTATCAAAACCATTGAAAAATAATATTTTTGAAAATTTTCATTTTCAATGGTCAACACACCTTGTCAACAGCTTTATTTAACATAAACATATTATCATTAAATAATCTTAAAGAGGGTTTAAAGAAAGGATTAAAAAGACATATAAGGTAAAAGTTTGAACACCTATATCCCCATCCCTTTCCCTATCCAATAGATAAAAAAAAAACATTCATTAGCAAAATCCTTTAAGTAAAATTTCTAAAAAAGAAATGTTTAATACATTGGTTAGATTTCAGTTGATAGAAAGTATGTGTATATTTATATATTCAAATAATTTCAACAAATCTTAATATTTTATCTAAATGATATTTTAATTAAAAGTATAACAACTACTGCCCTTCAATAATAACTGTTAATTAAATTTCATGTATAGAGACTATTTTACTTAAAATTAAATTGCATATATTATTGATCTAGTCATGTATAATAATAATAATAATTATTATTATTATTATTATTTTATTATTTGAGAATGCATAAATGTCATTTAGATGTAATAGTGATAAATTTAAAAAAACTATCAAATGCCTTTAAACAAAAATGACAAAAATAATAGTTATACAAATCTTAAATTAAAATTATTTAAATAAACAATGAATATAAAAAATATATTCAAACAAATATCTTGAGTACTAAAAAAATAATTAAATTGTAAAAAATTTTAAATCAACTCATTAAAAAAATTATAAAATATATAAAATTTATAATTAAAAGAAAAAAAAAACATAAGCCTAATCATAGTCATGGATATGAAGCTAGTCCAAAAAATTCCTAACTATGGATTATGGTAGATAATCTTAATATGTATAAAAATATATATGCAAATAGAATAGTAGTCCATATGAATTTATAGGGTGAAATCTATACACCCCTATTAAAAGGATCCCAAAAGGATTAGGGGCTTGAAATCTAGCATTTTTATGGGTAATTAAGTTTTTGGGTTGGCTTATTCTTTATGCTACTTAATTTTTTGGGTTTAGGCTATCTATCTTTCAATGTTGTTTTTATATCTAAAAAGGTTCCATTGTTTCTTACACAGCTTGAGAAAGAAAAATTTTTGCTATTTTAGTGTCAAATTAACAAATTGTCAATATTAATTGATACTTCAAAAAAGAGATGTCTAGAGTAAAACATAAGAATAGTGTGTCAAATCTGTGTCCATCTCTATGTTGTGCTTAAGTCATTATTGATTTGTTTCTCTTTTTCCATTTTCAATTTTTATATCATGGAGTTTTCTCTTTGGTTTTTTTTTTTTGTCGTATCTTTTTTATTTTCATTTAAAGTTTTCTTTTTACTTGAGTTTTTTTAGTTTATCTCATATCTGGCTATATCTGTTCTTTTATGTCTGAAGCCTTGGTTTCTCTTCTATGATTTGATTTCTTGAAAAGGATTGGATATTTGTGAAGTGTGTGTTTTCATCATTTGCAATTTCTTTTGTGGGTTTGCTGCACTTCAAAATTTCTTTATAATTGATGACTGAATGACTTTTGAATATGTTCTTTTGTATTATTTTTCAATGTCTTGTTTTATTATGTAGGGATAATTTTTTAGTTACCTTTTTTTTTTTTTTTGGTTTACATGTTGCTTGGTTTTAGTTTGAAATCACTCAATAATAGTATTTTTTTTTTGGTAAGAAAGATTTCAGATTGTTGGTTTCTTTCCCAATGTTTTGTTTTATTGGTGTTGTTATCATTTTTTATGAAAAATTAGTTATTTCATGAATAATTTGTGGTTTCTTTTAAATTGACCTAATCAATTTGCATTTTTTGTGATAATGAAAATGTTTTAAATGAATTTTTTTTTATTTCGCATGTTGTATGAATAGGCTTTTTTATTAATTATTGCTTTTTTTAAGCATTATTGAAAGTTCTTGGCTAATAAAATTTGAGGTTGGTATTAAGTTAAGGATTTGTTGTTTTACTATTATTAATTTTTTTTATTTGTAATTTGTTTTAAGCCATTACACAACATGATAATTGAAAACTAAAATCCAAACTCGAGAGGATACATGCTTGAAAGTGACACCATGAGAAAACCCGAAAGTCATGAGAGCAAAAAAAAAAAAAGAGTTGTAATTTGAGTAAAAACTAATAAAGGATTGTAGAAGATCAAGTTTTTGCAAAGATTGTGAAATCAATTTCCCGTTGATTTTCTATAACTATAGAAAAAAAAAAAGGCATATTAGTCTTTCTATTGTGATTTTCAATTCAAAAAACTAATGAGAAAGCACACACAGCCATATATGCCCATTAGAAAAGATGTTTCTTCTTTCTTTCTTTGTATTTTTTGTATTTGTAACTCTTTTTGTTTCAAATAAATAAGTATTTAATATTGTTGTTTCTTAAATGGTTGTTGAACCTATTTTTTTGCTTGTTGATCTTTTGCTTTTTTAAATTGTTATGTTTTTATTTTTTTTAGGCTTTTTATACATATTTGTTGATCGTTTGGTCTATTGAATCACACCTTTTAGCTATGGATCATGTTGTTAAGCAAAAGAGAATAGGATTAGAAAATTGGAAAGACTAAGGTCTAATAAGTTGAAAAAGCAGGATAATATTACTTTAGATTATAAGATCTAATGATATAAGAGTTAGTAAAAGAAGATATCCAACTTTGGATGATAATTATTGAGGTTTAGTAGTGATATTTAAAGAGATGTCTTTATGAGTTCTAATGCAAAAAATGGATATCAATTCACATATCATTACATCAAACTATTAGTATTAATAAGGAATTAGAATAGTTGTAGTTAAAAGTTCTAAATCTATTATCTTTAATGATTCAATCACTCATATGTAAAAAAAAAAAAAAAGAGGTTTCAATTTCAATTGAATGGTTCAATGAGTTCTTTTAGACTAGGTTATGGTTCTAGCATGATTGTGGTGCTAGACATGGCTGTGAGTGAGCATCCCTTCATAAGATCTGTTGATAATCTTTAATGCATTTGTTGGTTTTTATGTTGTTTTTAAATCTATATTAAGGAATGCTATATTTATATTTAATTTTATGTTTTTTCCAAAATATTTGAAGTTGGCTTAAAAAGCTTAAGAACAATTGAGACAAGGTGAAAGGAAGAAAAGATCAAATGAGCATTCAAGTAAATTAGATCAAGTTTGTGATATCTTATTCCTTAATAATTTAATATGATTGGTTTGTTTTATGTAATATTAATAAGGTTTTTTTTTATGTTTTATTGACTGATGTTTCAGGAGCAAGTTTTGCTATTTTTAATTTTGGTGGTCCTAAGTGTGTTTGTCTTATTTGTCATAGTGTAATATGGTACAAATAGAGGGTTGATGTCTAGAACCAAACACGAAATCCTACATTTTCAATCTTTTGTCAATAAGGAATTGTTCGACTACTTGTTTTAGGAAAACTTCAGAGTTTTAGGAAAACTTCAGAGTTTTTGGATGGTTTGTCGAAATATGATGGAGGGCATAGACTTGCTGAGTTTAAGGATAACATAAGGGTGGTTTTATAATTTTATGTTCAATTTACCTCAACAGGAGATAAAGTTGATAACAGTATCAATAATAGAATAAGCCTACATGTTTTCAAGATTGGTGGACAAAGCCATCATAGCATTGGATCTTTGATTTTGTGGCTGGTCAAAATCTTAAGTTTGCTTAGCTATATATATATATATAATATTATATTGAGACTGAAAGTTCAAACAAGATGCCAGTCTTTAGGAATAATAATGAATATTCAAGGGTTAATCCAACTATTATAAATGGCTTGATTAGGATGTTTGATGTGATAAGGATGTTAAAGTTTTTAGAATAACTAGAGATAAGTTTAAGTAATCAGATTATATTCCTATAAGATTAAGGTTGATAAGGACAAGAGAGCAGAAAGATAGAACTTTTATTCCTCCAATTGGGCATGAAGTAGCTACATCGATTGTGAGAGATATAGGTGAGTATGATAAACGAGAAGTATAAATTATTGATTACAAAATTGATGGTTTAAAGAGAAAGAGTGATCTTTAACCATTTTCATAGTAATGCAATATCCTCTATTATTTTGTTATGGTGAGGATGGCTATAATTTTTTATATGAAGAATGTTAACTCACCTATAATGGAAAAAGTTAAATGCAAAACATTGACAATTAGTGAATACGATGCATATATTGTTTAGAACCAATATGTTCAATTGATATTTTATTGAGGATTGGTATGTTATTCCAACATTTGTGGTTGATTCATATGAGAGTTCGAGAAAGTGCAACTCTAATTTATAAAAGATAATCAGAAAGCTATCAAATATGAAATGTATAAAAATGTTAAGGATTTAGTTGTAAAGGGTGAGCTTTAAGGTAATTCTATTGGTAAAAAGGTGATATTACGAACAAGTTATATAATTGATCCTCGATATTTATTCTAAAACTATTAAGATACCATGGCAATTTATATGTTTTATGGTTATTCTGATCTGTTTATAACATTCATGTACAATGCTCAGTAGCCAAAAATTCAAAAAGCATTGACATTAATCTCGAGTTAATAAGTTAAAGATAGACTGAACATATTGTTGAGGGTATTCAAGATTAAATTATGATATTTGATGGATGACTTAACAAAAAAGAATTATTTTGGTCACATTATGACGAATTAAATTATTTATCATTGTCATTATAGGTCATATAATTTATGATATTCTTTTTACAAGTAGGCATTACTTGATTCTGGTTTTTATTTTTTGTATTCTATTCAATGACCTATCAATTGAATTCCAAAAGCACGGGCTACTCATGTGCATATTCTTCTCCGTTTACAACTTGATAACAAGTGCAATATTTTTAGTGAAATTGATAGGACCATATCCACCAAAATACTTGATAAGAAATTTGATCATGTGGGAACAAAGTTGTTACAAATTTTATGACCCATGATCCATGTGTTGATACATTTCCTCAAGTGCCCTGCATGTTCAAAGATTAATGTTCTAAAATTTTCCCCAAGAGATTTCAATATGAAAGTATGATCAATGAATTTGGGTTTCCATTCTATAGAAAGAAGGAAACAATAAAGAAACTATTGCACTTAAGAGTGGGGTTTAGTTGGATGACAGATTCATTGTTCCACACAATGTGGATTTAGTTATCAAATATGAAGCTCATATAAACATGGAGGTTTGCAGTAAAACTAAGGCAATCAAGTGCATATTCAAGTATATAAATAAAGGACTTGATTGATTTAAGGATGTTTTAGAGAATGTTTAGTTATTTGAAAATCAAGTCAACCAACAATGTCTAATAGAAACTGATGAAATTAAAACTTATCTTAACTATATGTACCTTTCAGCTTATGAAACCTGTTGAAGGCTTTTGCTTTTAGAATATATCATAAAGAACCAACTGCATAAAGATTGCCTATAAATTTCCAAATGAATAGAATTTGTATTTCAATGATAAAGAAGATTTGTTCTATGTTTTTTGGAGGCCACATGTTTAAAAAATAATGTTGACTTAATAGATGTATGCGAATCAAATTCATGAAGATGCTAGGCTTTTTTTATTTGCAAATTTTACTACAAATGAGTTTTGAACAGTAAGACAAAATTATGGCAGCCCAAATAAAAATGAAAATCCATTAACAAAATTATATATGTGTATCCTACCTTTGGTGAGTTGTATATAAGGATGTTGTTGAATCATAAAGGGAAGAGGAATATGAATAAATTAGGACAATCGGTGGGGTCATTTACCCCATGTTTTAAAGTTCATATCATGCATTAGGTTTATTGGGTGACAATCAAGAATGGTATGATGCTTTGCTCAAAGCTTTTGAATGGGCACTGAGTGAAGAAGTTAGGCAACTTTTTATTACCATTATTATGCTTTGTCAGGTTGGAAATGCTATTACTTTTTGGGAACAAAATTGGAAGTTTATGACTGAAGATATTGAATACAAGTTGAAGCTTGCATTTGGATCATTTATTTATTCCATCTTAGATGATGAATTAAAAAAATATCTTGATTACTTTGAAGCAAATTTTCAATAGAAATTATAATTCTCTATCTGAGTATAAACTACTCATGTCAAGTGAACAAAGTTTATATGCGATGAATGATAGACTTATTCATAAAAAGTTGAGTTATGACTTTGCTGAGCTTTATTGCCAATATTTGCAGATGTTATCAACCTTGCATGAAAAGCAAATGAAGGTTTTCAGTCTGTCAAATTATTAGTTAATAGCAATCAAAGGCAAATATTTTTGTTTATGGTTATGAAGGAACAAGAAAAACGTATTTGTGGAATATCTTCATTTCAGGAGTAAGATCAATAAAAAGAATTGTTCTTATGATGGCTTCATTTAGCATTGTTTCTTTGTTGCTTCTAAAAGGTAGAACAGCCTACTATCAATTCAAGATTCTTTTAAGTGTTAATAAATGTTCTACATGTCAAATAGAAAAGGGAACCCAACTTGCTCGGTTGATTCAGAACACAAGTTTCATACTTTGGCATGAAGCTCTTATGGTTTATCAAAATTGCTTTGAGGCCTTAGACAGGTCATTGAGGCAAAAACGGTTGATAATAAGAGTTTGAAGGGGCTTTGGCCCTCCAAAATTTTTTAAACACCGTTTAGCGTGTATATATTTATATTAAATGCTTTTAAATTGGTCCTTTAAATTAAAAATGTTAATTTTATTCTTTTGTGTTTTATAATATAATTTTATGCATTGCAATTTAAGAGATGTTCAAATCGCGTTGATATTTCTTCATTTATTATATCCAACAATTATTATTTGTAAATTCTTAAAATTAAGAGATTTATCACAAGTTTTAATTCACAATCAAATTAACTTAATAAAAGTCAAATTAACCTTTCAAACAATTATTATTTGTAAATTCTTAAAATTAAGAGATTTATCACAAGTTTTAATTCACAATCAAATTAACTTAATAAAAGTCAAATTAACCTTTCAACTTCCTCAACAATATTCAAGTCTTCAACCAAGTATCAAATGTGTTTTTCTTTTTTTTTAAAAAAAAAAAAGAGAGGTCAAAGTTTAAGAGAGTTTTTTGGATAAGCAAAGTTTAGGAGATTTAGGGAAAATGAAATTTAGCTAACTATAACTCTTCTTCTCCATATTATTTTTACTTTTATTTTTAGTTTAGATTTCTATCTTATGTTGTTATAATTCTTTTATTAAAAAAAAAAACCCATCATATTGGACCTACTTTACATAACAATAGAAAAAATCATAACTTTTAGACTTAAAATTTCATTTTCATTCTTTTAAAAGTATATTTAGTTTTCTTGTTTTAATAAAATGTTTAATAATTGATTTATTCATATTTTTTTATTTAAATTTTAAATTACCAAAAGAATCAAGAAAATTTCCATAATTCATTGAAAGATTGTGTAATTCATAATTCTACCATTAATTGTAAATCATGTTATTGTTAAAAGTGTAGTAATGTTATAGTAATATTTTGTTTTATAATTTTATGAGTTCATCATGTTTTTGTTTATATATTGTTGATTGTTGCTTTTAATATAACTTGCAAATATACATATCACATCAAGTAATAATAGTGAGTGAGTAAAGTGTCATCCGCACAAGGATTATATATTGTGATTGTTGGGTGCAAAACCAAATACCAAAGATGTTTCTTACTGACTTTATATTTAACTAAATCAAAAAAGTGATTGATTGAAAATAAAAAAAGCAATGAAAATTGTAAAGACAAAAAATGTGATAACCGAATGCCAAGCTGTTCAACTATCACTTAATAATTTCAAAGGCAGCCTAATTATACAAGAAAAAAATAAAACAAAAAGCTTTTAAAGAATTTAATAACTAGATGAATATAAAGAAACATATAAAACTGAAACTTGAAAACTTGTGAAGAAAAAGAGAGTTGTGCATGAAAATAGAGAAAGATAGGTTTGAATAAGAATAAACTTTATTTTAAAAAGAATGCATTGAGAAACTATGACTAGTCTATCACCTTAGTCAAATGTAAAAAGACTTACAAAATATTTAGGCCAGTTTGTCACCCTAACCAAAATACAAAGAGATCTAAGTAAAATTGTAAAAAAAACGAACAAAAAAATAGGGAGAAGAATGGGATGATATGTTGGGATACAAGAAAGCCTCCTATTTATAATGCTAGCTTCGACTATGGTGGGGAATGAAATTACAAGTTCTTGTTCTATCCAAACTCTATATAATAAAACTTTATCTTGCTCTTTAAAGAGGTATGGCTGAATAGGTTTCTTTATCTTGGAGTGTCTTGGATGAATGGGACTGTCTTGGTTGCATCTTGATCATCCATTTGTCATGCTAATCTTGACTTTGCAATCTTAAGGAAAGATCGGCTAAGCATTGTTATCCAAGACCATGTAGTTGTATTCATCACAAACTCTTGAGATAATGCTCCAAGAGTCCTTATTCAATAATAACTCTTAGCCTTTACTCTTGTGTAATGCCCCTCTAGCATAAAAACTCATTAAAGATTGATCAAAAAGTCTCCTCTTATAACATCTCTTTTCGGCCAAAAAAAATTGGGAATCCTTGTCCAAGTATGCTTGTTCAATTATTAATTGCATGTAGGATTTCTCTTCTAAATGGGGTAGTTGAATGTATTCAAAAGTTATAGTGCAAGTAGGATTCCTTCATCCAAGTGAAATTATGAATCCTAATATCAATTAGATTTGGCTAATCTTGATTCTTGCATGGCCAAACATTATAAGGAATAGGATTAACTTAATCTTGCATGGAATTGTATGGCATTCATCTAGCTTTCACGTCCCATATGCTCAAAACCTAAAGATCAAGAAAACATGCATTAAACACACCATATTCTATCAAATTTCAAAATTTTTAAACTAAAAAAAACTTGTAATACATTATATATTTTACTGCTATCAATTGTTTGCACATATATATATTAATAAGTATGATCAAAATACGTTTTAGAAAAATATAAGATAAAATATATTATATATTATTAGTTAGCTCTCTCAAAATTATATGAGGAGATCTGCCACTGTATTGAGGGATGTACTTATGGAGTATGTATCTATTTCGATAGAGAAACCGTTTAAAGGTAAAATTATTATTTTGAGAGGAGATTTCAAACGTGTGGTTTATTGTTCATATAAGAACAAAGAATGACATTCTGGATGCTTCAATCAATGAATTCAAACTATGGGCTAATTGCAAGATATTCCATTTGAAAACAAACATGAGACATTATAGCAATCTAGATGAGAAAACTATAGTTGAAATTGTAAAATTTGCTCAATGGTTTATGGACATAAGTGATAGAAAAATAGAATGTATAGTGCGTGAAAATGTAAAAGAGGCAACTTGGATAAAAATCCAATGAGATTTATTAGTTTGGTACACCAATGATCCAATTGGTAGCATGGTATCTATAATGTATGATGATTTCCACTACAATTGCTCGAACCTTTTTTTATCTAAACCAAAGGATGATAATTACTCCCTACAATGAGAGTGTGGATTTAATTAATTGTTATGTTCTTAACTTGGTTCCAAGTGAAATTGAAACTTATTTGAGAAATGATTACATCTCAAAAGATTCAAGGTAAATGGCCAACCAAGATTTATTTATCTTATTGAGTTTTTTAGTTCTATTAAGTTCCCTAATATTTATAACCATGAATTGAATTTAAAAATAAGTGTTGTTATTATACTTTTAAGAAATATAAACCAACACTCAGATTTATGCAATGGTATTAGACTTTTTATCACTCAATTAGCTTTAAATATTATAGAGGATAAAATTATATCTAGTACTCATGCTGATGATAGAGTTTTTATTCCTATAATTATTTTGATTGTTAGACACCAAAAATGGCCTTTTGTTTTAAATAAGAAGTAATTTCTTGTGAGATAGTGTTATGGCATGACCATTAACAAAAGTCAAGGGCAAACACTTGACATTATTGATCTTTTCTTGCCTAAACCTATTTTTATACATAGCCAAATGTATGTAGCTTTTTCCATAGTAAAATCCAAGCAAGCTTTAAAGATTTTAATTCATGTTGAGAATGCAAGACCAAATGATGAAACCAAAAACATTACTTACAAGGAAATTTTCCAAAATTTAGGTTTACATTAGTGATTGATTACTTTCTAATTCTTTTTTTATTTCTTTCCTATTTCCTTTAATTCAAGCATTCCATCTAGTTTATTTTAATAGACTAATTGTTCTTTTGTTTGTTTATGTCTTCATTGGTGATGCTGTCCAAAATTACATGCTTTGCTTTGGTTGATTTTAGTTGATTTTTAGGTTATAAACAAACTAGTTTTTCAATGAGCTTGATCCTTCCAAACCCGTAAGGAATGTAAAATTTAGAATGACAAGGCCTTGAAAAGGTGTAATCTTGCTGAAACAAATAATGTATTTAGCCTAGAGTTAATAATAATTGATGCACAAGTTAGCCAAATTTTATAAAATATTAGTTATTGTCAGAAACAATAGTTTTCTTTTCATGAATACTCATTTTATGCTTCATTTATGTGAGCATGATTTTATAGAGAAATACAATTTTACATAAAAAGATTTGATACACTATTATTTGACACAGCTTTAAAGAAGGCTATATGTACTCAATGGCTAGATTCTTAGTTAGGAACTGTAAATATAACTACAATGCAATTCTTGGAGAATTCAATATTTGTTTGACCAAAGCAACTTAAGTTGGAGAAATACATAAGGACCTAACTCTGTATCCCTGGCATTGTGTTAACTTTATACCTCATTACAAACTTATGGAGGAATAAAACATGACAAATACTTAACATATTATACATTTAATTAGGCTTATAACTAAGATAGTTTCTTTAAACTTCATATTCATTTAACTTATTATTATCGATAGATTTCATTAGGGTTTTGGTGTCAATTGCATATGTCTAATAACTTTATGTGATATTTTTTTAGAATTTTTTCAATGACAGTGATGAATGGCTACAAATAAAAGAGATAGTTTGAAGATAGTTTTTTATGGGTCTATGGTATCTGCAATTAAAGAAGAAAGCTTCGTTGAACAGACACAAAATTGTATGCTCATTTTTGCTAGAATGTTCATTAAAAAATACATGGATTATATTTTAACCGCAATTTTCTTTTTACAATTCATGAGTGTTTGTAGAAAGTTTTAGGCTCCGTTTGGTTTGAAAAAATATTTTTTGTTTTTATTTTTTATTTTTATATCCTAGAAAATAGTTTTTATTTTCTATTTTTTGTTTTTTAAAAAATGTATTTGGTAAATGAAAATAAAATTTATTTTCTAAAATGTAAAAATAAGGAAATAAATAAAATATTCAATAATATAACTATTAATGTCATTTAATTATAAATATAATATATGTTTATTAATTAATGACATTAAATAGTGTTTAAAGATGGTTACTTGTAAAAGTGAAGGAAAAAAGTAATGTACATCCCTTGTTTTTCACAATTGAAAGCATTTTTTTTTATTTTCATATTTCAACCCATTTTTATTTTTCTTTCTAAAAACTTGTTTTCATTTTCAATTACTAAACACATTTTCGATCATATTTTTTATTTTCTTGGAAAATGAAAATAGAATATGACTATTTTCTAAAACCAAACACTACCTTAGTTTTTCTTTTAATTATTTTCAATTTTTTTTCATCATATTTGTACTAGGGAAATCTATTTGGCATCAAATTCAGTAAGCAAATTTTATGTTGATCTGAATGTTCCAAAAATGATTAAGCTCAAAAAATGGTAATATAAAATTTATAATCTTCTACTTATTTTATTTTTTAAAAGTATATATCAATTTATTTCTAATACTGATTCCTCAATGACATATGTTTGGTTAGTTATAAAAGCTACCAAATACAAGTACAACTTTTACGATAAAAAGATTATCCTCCTCTGAATGCTCCTAAGAAGAAACCTAAGCAAAATGCAATTATTGTAGATTTGCTTGGTGTTAATCTAACGAACATAGAGGCTAATCCAATGACTTTTTTTTCAATATGATGAATTAATAATTGGATCTTATAATACTGCTTACATCATTCACTTATTCATTTTTTAATATACCATTTTTAACATCAAAGCTAAAATTGTTGTTGTTGATCTAATAAATGGATGGTTTTACAATGCATGTAATGAATATGTCAATCCTTTTAATTCTATGCAAACAAATTTTGGTACTCAAAACATGGTGAAAAAACTCATTTGCATCTATGGCTTGCTAATTCCATGTGATGAATATTGGTATTTGACCTTCAAGCTGAATCATTTTTTAACTAAAACATTGTCATACTTATGATATTTTGATATTCGATATCTTATAAAAGGTCCTGATTATTTATTATTGAGCTTGTATACATTTATTTTATTCTTGATGCTTATATGATAAAGTCTTCGGAATATAAATAAAACTTTGCAAAAGAATTACAATGAGATCGTAATTATGAGATCATCATTCATAAAAGCTATATGTTCCTAAATAGTTCCTAGTTGATGCTTTATCAACCGATCTCATAGGTTGAGACTAACATAGTTATGCTCTGACTTATGATGCAGGCAACCAATCTCACAGGTTAAAGTTTAGGCAAACTTGAGTTAACATGTGGGTGCTTGTTATAAAAACAAATTCACTGAATATGACTCGAGATGATAATGTTATATGGTAGTTCACATAGTATCTATAGCAACATTCTCATATGATGATTATATAAGCGATCCTTTGATTTAAGATTACTTATGATCTTATATGACAAATGCTATACTTTGACTTTACTTATGATTCTAACCAAGAATGCTCTAGTCGAGTATTGTTGGGTTTAACATGAAGCATATGGAAATACATGAAGTAATCAAAATAGGATTCATTATCTTATAAGATCAAGTGAGTGTCTAAATTAGTCTTGATTGAATTAACTTGAAAAATCTTTGGCTAAAGTGAAATAAGAATTTAGAATTGTTCTAGAGCTTGTTTGTGAGTTAATGTCAAGGATAAGACTTAATATGGTTGAATAAGATTGAGTAAACACTAAACCATACTCAATCTTTAAGCTGAGATACTAAGTGATGAAAAAAATATTAATTATACATTAAGACCATTCACGAATAAGTTGTCAAGCTATATTGACTTTCTTTAGCATTTGAGGGTCATAACAATGTAGCAAGCATTGATCATGATCTATAACGATAAGATTGGCTAATTAGAGAATTAGTCATGAAGTCCAAAGATTTGATTCATCCAAAACCAAATGTAAAGGCTCACAATGCTTATGTTTATTGCCAACATGTTGAAGAACCTAATAAGTCACACACAATAGGATAATTGTAAAAGATTAAATTTAGAACAAAATAAGTTGGACTTAATTTGTTTTTCGTAAAACCAAAAGATAGAGGAAATAAAACAAGGGAAAGAAATTTTCTTTGTTGAATGTATTCGGTTAGCTTGGGGATTAATTTGAAATTATACAACTCATGTATTAACCTAGTGTGGCCTAATGTCCCTCTATAAAAGAACACGAGTCATTGCCCCTCTTATAGCAACACACATAAGACATATTAGATGCAAAAATAAGCTAAGAGCAACTAAAAGCAAAAACTTTAGAGATAATAAGATGCTTTTGAAAGCACTCACTAGCTAGAATATTGTGGTTTATGTTCTTCCCATCCTCAAAGAAGGTTTTTTCACAAGAGTTCGTATGGATCATCATTAGAGGCCACACATTTGGGTAGCTTTATGGCTTGGAAAACAACTTGGGTGATCATTAGCTTGAAGCAAAACAAATTCAACATAAGAGGTACACTCCCTTAGTTGAAACCCTTGAATATGTATGCATGGTATGTTTGTATGATCTTGTTGATTGATCTTAGCTTTAAGGAATTAAAAGTTTTAAAATTTGCTAATTTAAACTTGTATGATGATGTATAATTCCTTTCAACCGGTATTAGAGCCTTGTCAATATAGATTATAAAACTTGGAACAGTGTTTGGTTGTTCATGATATGTCAAAACTATTTTGATTACAATCTGTTGCTATGATATATAGGCTAGAAAATTAATTTTTTCTATTTTGTTTTGATTGGTTTCCTTTAGACTATTAAAGCATAATGTCTTAGGATAATTGGGTATGAATTTTATATTTTTTGGACATTGTTTATATACTCTATGAATTATTTATTTGCAATCAATCCATAAATAGGAAAATTCTACTATAATAATATTGTGAAAATTGTTGCTCACTCTAGTGTTATTATTTGGCTACAAAATTTTAACACGTAAAAATAGACATATTGATGATTATTTTGTAAAACTTCAAAAAATTTTTAAGTTGATTTGGTCATTCAAAAGTTAATGACAAGTTTAGCCCAAAAATCTGTCAGTAGCGGCTGGCATATAGATTATGCATATGATGCATGAAAAACCTAATATGATTTGGAAATTGATTTTCTTGATGCAGTGGTATTCTTAAATGTTAAGAAGCTTTAAAACTTTTTCACTAAGCTTTTAATGAAAACCAACTTGGTAATCAATATTGGAAATCTTAGAAAACTTGTTCACCAAGATTTCAAGATTTGCTTTCTTGATCACTAAGTATAGTGGACTATTTTTATAAAAGTCAAAATAATTGTTACTTGTGATTAATGAATCATGACCAAAGGCATAATAAAGCATGGAAAAGAATTTATAACTCTTTGATGATGGCCTTGTAAGGGCAGTATAATAGCCAAGGCTGAAACTACCAAGTTTCCATCTAAACAACCCTAATTGTATATTACTTTCCTATTTTGAATAGGATTCGACCAAACCCTAGTTTGATATTGATTCCTATTGATTTTCAATTCCTAAACGGTTTAGGTTTGAGAAATAAGATTTAATATAAAAATCCAAATTGAATTGGACTTTCTAAATTGTTTGAAACTTCTAATTAACAAGAGATTACTTCACTATAACAGCTAGTTGGACTAGGAAATTTCCAATGCATGTATTTTGAATTGATTTTAATTGATTCACATTCCTAAATGGTATAGAGTAATGTTAACCATGTTATATTAAAATCCAAGTAGAATTATAATTCTTAATTTTTTAGGATATTATGATTGCAAATTACAAATTTCTGAGACATAAGTTGGACATATTTGGCCACCTAGCTAAACATGTCTATATCTTACATCACATTGAGTTTGATTAATGTTTGATATGTGATATTGATTCAAAGAATAGATGTATAAGATCATGGATTTGAATCGAACATGATGGTTTTGTAATATGCATGCTAGTTATAAGATAAATACCATTTATGCTTTGTTGATTTGTTATTATACATGCTAGAATTTATATATGAAAAATGCCATTTATAATTGTTAGATGCATGATTAGATTACATGTATTGGATATGAGATGAATTTTTATGCATGCTATATAAGACTTATGATGAATTAAAAATCCCTCATGAAAATATTAAGTCTTGATGCCTTCCATTAACATAAACAACAAAACTTTATACTAATAGGCATTGTTAAGACATACTCCAGGCACTTATTATTCGAAATAAGGTTGTGTTATGATTGATGGGTCTTACTTAATTAACATTATATTGTCCAGATGAAAAAAACTTAACCATATAATGTTAGAGGTAATGATTGGGCAAATCACATAATATATGACTAGATAAAGAATTGTCATCAAATTAATCTAGGAGTCACATGGGATATGATTGATAAACAAGTTATCAACCAAATTTACTTATCATGACTTGTTGAGACTATACTCAAGATTATGGTAAGCTTAATGGAATCCTAGCCTACTAAAAAAATATATTTTTTTTTGAATTGATAGTAAGAGAAATTGATTTGATTAAATGGGAGTAACCAATATATAGATTTATACCTTATTTATCTTAGTATTGAACAATATGACTAATACTTGTTCATATTTTATAGGTTATAATATATGAGTAATAACTTATCACTTCATAGTATAATTAATACTAACAAGCTCACAAGGCCTAATTTCAATGATTAGTACCTCAATCTAAAGCTTGTCCTAAGTTAAGAGAAAATGCTTTATGTTCTCAATGAGCTGATTTCATCGAAGCTAGTTGCTAGTGCTGAAGATATAGTTTAGTGGGTTTATGAAACCCATAAAAATGATGCTAATCAAGTAGAATACATCATGGTGGCTAGCATGAACCTTAAGTTACAAAGGCAATATGAAAATATGGATGCTCTAACAATCATTCTGCTCCTTAAATTATTATTTGAAAAGCAAAGGTAGACTAAGAGGTTTATAGGAATTGTTTTGAGCAGTGATGTTTGAGAGCACTTTGGTCAAAATACAATGTCTAAAGATGATTAATTGGATTGACAAACTTAGACAATTAGGATTTGTGATGGATCATGAGTTAAGTGTTGACTTGATCTTGTCATCTCTTCCATGTAGCTTTTCATAATTTGTAATGAACTTCAATATGCATAAGATGGAAGTAACATTACCACAATTGATGAATATACTAGACATTGTCTAGAAATCCATAAAGAATCAAAGGCCTAAGGCTCTTCTAGTTTCTTTATCTAAGGCCAAGAAAAAGTCAGCCAAGAAGAAAAAAAGTAAAAAGGTTGATAAAAAAAGGGATGTAAACAAGGTTATCAAGCCTACTAACCAAGAAGGACAAATGCGCTTGTCACCATTTTGGTAAGGAAGGTCTTTGGAAGAAAAATTGTAAGGTCTACTTGGCAAGCTTGAAGGACAAGAAGTCTAAAGAGACTTTTACTGCAGGTATATTTATGATTACGATTAATCTATCTCTTCTAGACTCATTTTCTTGGGTATTGGATATTAGATATGGTTTTCACTTATTTAATGACATATAGGGACCAATGAAGAATAAATGCTAAAAGAAAGGAGAGATGTCCTTTTAAGTTAGAAATGGAGCAAATGTTGTTGCCTCTGTCATAGGGACTATCTTTTAATTTAATTTTAGAACTCAAGAATTGTTACTATATTCTAGTCATAACTAGAAACATCATTACAGTTTCTAATTTAAGTATGAATGATGGATTTTCATTTAAAACTAAAGGCAATTGTTGTTCTTTTTATTTAAATGATGTGTTTTATGGCATGAGAATATGTGATAATGGTTCGTATGTTCTTAGATTAAATAATAATGTTTTCAATACAAATGTCAATAAGGCTAAACTAGATAAACTGAATCAATCTTACTTGTGGCATTGTAAGCTTGGTCACATCAATGAAACAAGAACTACAAAGTTACAAAAACAAGGATACTTTGATTCTTTTGATTATGAATCTTATAGAACTTGTAAATTATGTTTGCTTGCAAAGATGACCAAATCACCTTTTAGTGAAAAAGAAGAAAAAGCCAGTTTGGTTTTCGAACTAATATATTCAAATGTATGTGGTCTAATGAACTCAAAAGCTAGAGAAGGATACTCATATTTCGTTACATTTACAAATTATCATACAAGATATGGTTATGTGTATTTAATAAAATACAAGCTGGATCTTTTGAAAAGTTCAAAAAAATTAAAATGGAGGTTGAAAAGAAAATTGGCAAGTATCTTGAAACTGAGATCTGATCGAGGTGAAGAATACTTAAGCCATGAGTTTCAAGGTTATCTAAAAGAGAATGAGATTTTTTCACAATGGATTCCACCTCGAACACCATAACATAATGGAGTTTCTGAGAAGAGAAATAGAACTTGGTTGGACATAGTTTGATTCATGATGAGCGATTCAAATCTTTCTATATCTTTATGGGGTTATGCACTTGAAACAGCTACTTATCTTCTTAATATAATTCTATCTAAATCCGTTGACAAAACACCATATGAGAAATAGAAAGGTAGGAGACCTAACTTGTCACACATAAAGATTTGGTGATGTGATGCTTATGTGAAGCATGCACAAGCTGACAAGCTTAGAGATAGATTAGTTAAGTGTAAATTTGTAGGATATCCAAAAGAAACTATTGGATATTATTCCTACAACTTTAAGGACAAAAGGTGTTTGTTTCTAGACATACTGTCTTCTTAGAAAAAGAGTTTATCCTTGAAAATAACAATGGAAGTAGAACTTGAAAAAGTTTAAAAAACATAAATTGACATAAGAATGGAATTTAAGCCAATGGCTAAAACATCATATATTTAGCTAAAAGCTCAAAGTACATAAGAACTCCATAAGTTAAATAGAACTCGCCCAGCTCCTAAGAGATATGGATTTCTTATGGATAAGGATAAGTTGATTATAAATGATAATCCTACTATCTATCAAGAAGCAATGTTGGACATTGATTCTCAAAAATGGCATAAGGCCATGAAATCCAAAATAGAATCAATGTATGCAAACCAAGTATGGACATTGGTGGAACCACCCAAAAGGATAAAACCCATAAGGTGCAAGTGGCTTTTCAAGAAGAAAATCGACATGGATGGCAATGTAATGTTCAAAGCCAAGCTAGTTACAAAAGGATATAATAAAAAAGAAAGAGTTGATTTCGATGAAAACCTTTTCACCAGTAGCCATGTTAAAATCCATTAGGATTTTGCTTGCTATTGTCATATACCATGCCCATGAGATATGGCAAATGGATGTCAAAATGACATTCCTTAATGGGAATTTACAAGAGGATATGTACATGAAACAACCCAAAGGTTTTGATCTAAGGATAATATTGATATGCTGTGTAAGCTTCAAAGGTCTGTCTATAGACTTAAGCAAGCATCAAAGAGTTTGAATATATTTTTTCATGAAGTAATTAAAAATTTGAATTCATCAAAAATATAGATGAACCTTATGTACACAAACAGACAAGTAGAAGTGTAATCATTTTTACAAAGCTATATGTAGATGCAATATTACTTATAGGAAACAATATACCCATCCTACAATCTACCAAGATTTCATTATCAAAGAAGTTCTCCATGAAGGAATTGGAAGAAGCAACACATGTGCTAGGCATAAAGATCTATAGAGATAAATCAAATAGATTTCTTAGTTTTTCACAATTCGGATACATAAACAAAGTGTTAAAGAGGTTTAGCACGAAAAAATTCAAAGAGGATTCTTTCCAATGTTGCATGGCATAAATCTTTCCAAGCACATGTATCCCAAGACAAAAATTGAGAAAGATTGCATGAATTCCATATGCTTTGACACTTGGATCCATTATGTGTACAATGCTATGCATAAGGCCTGATATCTCATATGCTCTGAGTATAACAAGTAAAAATCAAGCAAATCCAGGTAAATGTCACTAGAAGGTCATGAAAACAATCCTTTAGTACTTGAAAAGAACTAAAAATGTGTTTCTTATCTATAGAGGAGTCAAACTCCTAATTGAGGGTCATTATGATGCAAGCTCTCAAACTGACAAGGATGATAGTAAGCCTCAAAGTGGCTCTATTTTTATTTTAAATGGTGGAGCAGTGAGTTGGAAAAGTTCCAAACAAAACACAATTATAGACTCTGCAACTGAAGCCAAATACAACTCTACATCTAATGCTACAAAAGAGGTTGTTTTGATCAAGAAGTTCATAACTGAACTAAGTGTTGTTCTTAACATTATTGATTCAATAACAGTCTATTGAGACAACAATGGAGTAATCACTCAAACCTAGGAACCAAGGTTTCATCAAAGATCTAAACAATTATCTTATTAGAGATTTTGTTTCTAAAGGTAATGTTAAAAGTGGATGAGTACCCATTGAGAATAATACTGCTAATCCTTTTACTAAAGCTTTAACAGAGAAGAAACGTGATAGGCAAGTAATCAAATATGCTATTAGATACATAGATGATTGGATTTAATGCAAGTGTGAGATTGTTGGTATTTACCTTCAAGCCGAATTAGCATGAGAAATCTTTGGTCAAAATCAAATAAGAGTTTATAATTGTTTTAAAACTTAATTGTAAGTTAATGTCAAAGATAAGACTTAATATGGTTGAACAAGATTGAGTAGACACTAAGCCATATTCAATGTACAAGTTCAGATACTAAGTGTGAAAGAATATTAATTATACATTAAAACCATTCTTGGATAGGTTGTCAAACCATATTGACTTTCTTTAGCAATTAAAGGTCATTACAATGTAGCTAGCATTGATCATGATCTATAAACATAAGATTGGCTAGTTAGAGAATTAGTGATAAAATCAAAAATGTTTTATTCATTTAAAGCTGAATGTAAAGGCTCACAATGCTTATGTTTATTGCCAACATGTTAAAGAACCTAATGGGTCACACATAATAGGACAATTATGAATTAAAATTAGGACAAATAAGTTGGACTTAATTTAGTTTTGGTAAGACCAAAAGATAGAAGAAATAAAATAAAAGAGAGAAACTTTTCTTGTTAAATGTATGCGGCTAGCATGAAGACTAATTTGGAGTTATACAACTTATGCAATAACCTAGTGTGGTCGAATATTCCTCTATAAAAGAACATGAGCCACCACCCATCTTTTAACAACATACATAAGACATATTAGATGCAAAAATAAGCTAAAAGCAACTCAAAGAAAAAACTTGAAAGATAACAAGAGGTTTTCTAAAACACTTACTAGCTAGAGTGTGGTTTGTGTTCTTCCTATTCTTACAAAAGTTTCTTTCATAAGAGTTAGTGTGGATCACCATTACAGGCTGTATGTTTAGGTAGTTTTGTGGTTTGGAAAACAACTTAGGCTATCACTAGCTTGAAGTAAAAAAAATTCAACATAAAAGGTACACTCATTTAGCTGAAACTTATGAATATGTATGTATGGTAAGTTTGTATGATCTTGTTGATTGATCTTGACTTTAGATAATTAAAAATTTTAAACTTTCGCTGCTTTAACTATATATAATGATGCATAATTCCTTCAATGTATATATCACTTTTCATTTTTTTTCTTGATTAGGTTTCAGTTAATAAGTTTTTTTCCTTGCAAAGCCAAAGTACAACATTTTAATCAATGATAGCACTACACAAATGCCATTAATGTTGTTTGGAAAATCCATAGAAAAATTGATTAGGGCAACATTCACATATTTGTTACAACTCAGCCAGATGAATAAAATGATAATTCTAGGACCAGTTAAATCACTGAATAATGAGACCATGACGCTAGATGTAGTCATTACTTCCAGAGTGATCAAGGTAGGATTTATTGCATACTAGTTATTCGATTGTGATAATTCAAAGATCAAGAAAAACAAAAAACTAAAAGATGAATCTTTTATAGCCACCCATATTCTGAAAAGTTCTACAAAGATTGGTTTGGAATAAATTTATCAATTATTGTAGCAACACCCTCAATTGTTCCAAAATCCAACTGAATCCTCTGATACCATGACATTGACCAAAATTCCATAAACCTTAATAGAAGCAACCCTACAAGAATAACTTGCTACCCCAAGATTATGAAATGTCCACGTGCACTCTCCACACTTCTTTGGCAACACTGCTATCTAAATATTTATGTGAATCCTCCAAGATTATGGCCAACACCCTATCTGCAACTGTAGCACCAATAATGCATTTACAACTACATCAACCAAAAATTGACATCATTGCCACTGAAACAACCATCCATCACACACATCTATGATTACCAAGCACACAACAAAAGAATTTTTGGGAAAATCTCTAACAAAAAAAAATTCTATGCAAACAAAACTACAATCAAGTTTACAATAACTCATATTACTATCAGCATTCCATCTATTTCTATTTTTTTACGTTATTTAATTTCCTTTTTTTTGTTTTATTAATATGTTTCATGATTACTAATCATTTTATGAACAATCTTTTGTTTGTTTACTTTATTCTACTTTTTATTTTAAGTATTTGCCTGTGCTTTGCTGGTAACATATCTCTCAAAATCTACTAAAGCTTAAGTGCCCAACAATATAGACATTTTGCTCTACTGCACCAAACTTTGTCTGTGCAACATTACTATCGTAATGGTTTTGAGGGCCGCCAAACAAATTTAAAAATAAAAGTAAGTTACCACCAATCTTTTTTAGCTAGGTGCAATTGACCACCTATTAAAACTTATCTTTTTAAATAAACTTTTTAAAATTAATTAAAACTTTATCAAAAAGATAATTTTTTAGGTCTACGAAAATAGTTTGGGTTCAGGAATTGATTACACGTGGGGAAGGATTAGCACACTTATAGCGCCTATCTAAAATGATACCAATTAATTATGTGTTATCCTTTAATTATGACTAAACTGTCTTAATTTCAATATTTAAAATTTAATTTTCTTTATTTTCTTTATTGCAAAAAACATATTTATTATTTTTTTAGTAATTTTTTCTCTATTTTTGAAAAATAAATAAAAACTTTACATATTGAAAATTTTCCAAAAATATTCAAATATTTTGACAATATTAAAAGGAACCTTCTCACCTAAGGATCTTTTAAGAATCTTTACTCAAAATTCTCAAAAATTCTATCTTCAATGGTTCATATTTATCATCAAAATATATATTTATGATGCATAAAACAAAATATGATATCTATGGTTTAATTCTTAAAAAAAATCATTTCTTATTCTATTTATCAAAAAAAATCTTTATCGAAAATTATTCTAAATACTTCAATACATTGGCAGCATTTAGATAAATTTTCTTACCTAGAAATTTTTACAGAATCACTACTCAAACTTCTTTAACATCTCATCTTCGAAATTTTTTTTTACTTTTATAATCAATATAATAATGCACATAGAATAATTCGAAATGACATTGCATGAAATTTCACTTTTAGAAATGAAAAATAAATGAGAAATTTTCGTATTGAGAATTATTCTAAATATTTTAATTTTTTGGTAATATTTTTTCAAAAAATTCTCTCACCTAGAGACTTATCGAAAATCACTACTTAAATTTTTCGAAGTCCCGTTATCAAAAATTGTTATTTAATTAATTTTATTATTAATTTTTAAAAATTATATAATGATACAATTATCCATAAATTTATTTATTCCCTAAAAAATGCATGCTCTTATAAATATTTTTATATTTTTATCTCTTTTAAGAAAATTATTCAAATTAAAGAAAGAAGAAAGAAAGGAAAAATAAATAAATAAGTAAATAAATAAATAAAATCTTTGCATTGAAAAACATTTCTAAATATTCTTATACTTGGGTAATTTTTAGAAATCTTTTCTCATCTAAGAAATTCTCAAGAATCACTACTCGAATTTTTTGAAATCCCATCATCGGAAGTGTCTCTTTTTTTTTATTAGACTTTTGTGATAATAATATTTTTTTAAAAAAATTAAATAACCATCCATGAAAAAGATATCGCTTTTCACATATTTATTTATACATTTCATAATTCAACCTCTATAAGCCTTAATATAAGTAAATATAAGCAAACCAAGATAAAAAAATATATACATACCACAAATGAAGCCTTTAGGCTACCTCCCTAGAGCAAGACCAAGGGACAAAAGAGGACCCAAATTTGAATGGGCTATAGGCTGGGCCCTCTCTAGATCAGGTAAAAAAATTTGGAGTAGGTCCAGGTTAGGCCACTATAGAGTGGAAGCGTGGGCTGAACCCTGAACTGGATCACGGATCTGGGCTGAGTTGAGGCTGAATGGGTCGGGTTGGCATGTACAGGGGTCAGGCTGATGGGTCAACAATGTATTTATCCTTTTTTTTTTTTGAAAAATTTTTTAACTATAAAGGCTTAAGTTTTTTTTTTATTTCATTTCTTTCTCTTCTTTTAGAAAATAGAAAATATAATCTTTAAATAAACAACTTCAACTTCTAGAGACAGGCGACTTCTTGCCATTACTATTGTTGCTACTCTATCAATTATCACCGATTGCTTGATAGCTTTTTTTCCTTTTTTCTTCTTTCTTTCGTTTTCTTCTTCTTTCTTTCTTTTTTTTCTTTCTCTTTTTTTTTTCTTTTCTTTTTTTCCTTTTTAGCTCTAGCGATTCCTGCTGCTACAGCTTCTTCAGTCGTTGATCCTTCTTTTTGTTGCCTACACTGTCTTTTTTTTGTTGAAATATATATATTTTTTACTTGATCTAACCCTTTCTTTTTTTTTGTTTTAATATATCTCCATGCATGTTAGGGAAACATAATATTTTTGGTATTATGAATCTAACATTATTGAGATAAACAAGAATAATTTTTGCTTTATAACCAATAATAGTTTCCTTACCATCGATACCTACTATGATGATAGGATGCTTCATTGGTTGCCATTTGTTTATGGGTAAAGCATTGATGCGACAGCTTGAGATTGTTGCTCCAGTGTCGAGCAATATATGTAGACTATATGGTTTATAGTCCTACATCTTCCTTAGCAAAGGAGAAACAAGAAAAACTTGATTTTGACTCTTATAAATATGTGATTGAAAACTTTAAGTATAAAATAAAAAAAACTGAAGATCTGAAACAACGGGTCAACTATCTTCAAGCTATTAAAACCCTTTATGAAGAACATAAAAGACTTTTTCAAAAATATAATTATCATTATATGCTCAACTATTACACAACTAGTGTAAGTAGTGAAGAAGCAGATAATGGTATAATCGAAAACAATATTAAAATTCTAGCTACTAACCCATTAGTAAAGAATAAACAAGTTTCATCAGATGAAACCACATCAGATGATTTCACATCAAATGATTCTTCTAGTTCTAACGACCAATCAGATCTAGAATCTCAAATCCCCATTTCTCAACTAGAGGATAGAGGAAAAAGAAAAGCATAAGAAATATCTAACTCAAATATAGATGATTTTCTTCATTTTCCTGATTATTTACATTCTCTTAAAGAATTAGCTCAGTATAAACCTCACCTAAAAAAGGATGAGATAAAACAAACTTCAAAATCTGGCCAAACTAGTCAAATTAGAAGTCTCTATAATTGATTCATTAAAAAAATGAACGATTTCTCAAGATGGCACTTATTTAGACCTAACTCGTGTACCTATCAAAGATTATGGAAAAACCATAGATGATTGGGCACAATCTATGTCTATTGTTATCACAGGTTACAAAGATCAGTGGAACAAAGAAAGATTTCTTAATTACTTTTATGGTACATGGTAAGGAGATGTCCTTCAATTTCTCAAAAAATAGGAAAAAGCCACTTTGGGGAATACTAAAAAAAACTCACTTCTAACAGCAGGTAACATACCTCAATTATTAAAATATCTAACCCAAATCTTAAAAAATAAATTTTGTGGGAGTACAGAATCTTTGGATCCTAACTAAGAAGCCTAATTTTTTCTTTCAAAATTAAAATTATACGATATTCTAAATCTTGATGATTTCTATAAACGATATATTTTTTAATATCAAAAATTGGATGAAGAACATTCAAAATTTTGGTTACAACAATTTTTCTTAAAACTTCCCTCACCGTGAGATGAGCTTTATTCTCAAAATTATAATACTTATTTAGAAATCAAAATTAAATCTACAAATGCTATAAATCCCAGCATAGAACTTTATGATTCTCTTAGCTGTAGAATACACTACGTGCAGAGTCAGATTACAGAGCATTGTCTCAAGCAAAAAGCTACCAAATAGTTAAAATCTAAACTTAGTTACAAACAGTGTACTAAGATTTTAGAAAATGATTTAAAATTTGGTTGTAATAAACACCCCATTTGTCGAAAAACTCGTTTTAATAAAAAACGCAAATATTTTTGAAAAAAATGGAAGCCAGAAAAACCTGGTAAATATACTAAGCCTAAAAAAGGTAAATTTGTTGTTAAAAAGAAGAAAAAATCTTCTAAACAAACTTATAAATATTTTATTTGTGATCAAGAAGGTCACTATGCAGATAGCAACCCTAACAAAGGAAAAAGTGCTAGAAAAATGATTAAAAAACTTAAAGAATGTTATCTTCAAATTTTTTTTACAGATGAATTATCAGATGATAAAATATATTATGAAATTTTTTTTGAAACTTATTATAGCTCCTCTGATGATGAATCTGAATATAGTTTTATGCTAAATACTGAATCTAATCAAGATAATATCTCAGTTACTTTTTCTACAGGTATAACAACTGTAGCAGAAGAAAGTATGATTAAACTAAAAAATGTGATGTGAAAAACTCATCATATTTCAAAGAATTACAACTCATCCAACTAGGATGAGATTTACAAAACAAGTTAGTTTAAAACATTCCAACCTTGGTATAAACACCATATAAAAAAACTATCAGTGATACTATTGCTAATGATTCTAAACAAGGATCAATAGAAATACCTCTTTTTACAAAATAGAAAATAAACCATTTTATGAAAAAATATCCTAAAGTTAAATATATACATGTTGGTATGATTTTAATTAAGTGGAAAAATAATGTTCTGAAAAATTTTTGATTAACAGTTTTTCTGTTCTCTGAGTAATAGAAAAATTTATGTGTTGAAACAGTTCCTTTGTTAGGAAGACTATAGCTTTTTCAAACAAAAGAATTCTTTTAAGCTTGTTTAGCTAAAGAGAATTATAATTTTTAAAATATTCACATAAATTCAAGAAATTATTTATTTCTTGGATACTATACTGATTTTCTTCCAAAGCAAATCAATATCCTATTGTTTTAGCATATTAGTGGAAAAAAGGCTTTGAAAAGCTATTTCTTTAAACTTCTAAATTTCATTAGCCTGTTTGTCTAGAAATTTAGCTAGTTTGGTCATCCCTTTTTGAAAGCTAGATTTGTTTTCTAAGAGATGAGATTTTCAAACATTGTTTAGTAAATTATAGACTCGTGGTTCAAGTCCAAGGTTATAAAAATCTTTAATCTCTAGATTAGAGATTTTGTTTTTTCTAGCAGTTTTTCTGCTAAAGAAACTATTTGAAAGTAACATATAGGAGTCCATTCATTTGGATATTGAGCAAACTGAAAGAATTTTGGTTGAATCCTCAAAAAAGATGGCATGTAAGATAGTCTAAAGTTTTGAGGTTGATAGAAAAATAATCATTGATTAGGATCATTGTAAAAACCAAATCCTAGGTTAGGATTTGCAAAAAAAACAGGAGATTTTGGAGAAAAGGGAGTAAAAGAAAATGAGGATTTTTTACCTATTTTCTTTTTTATGGTTCTCCATTCTCCAGGGTCATGGATAAGCTATTTTCCTCAATCCATATGGTCTGCTTAGATAATCTGCAAGGAGGTTTTTGTCTCCGTTTATGAATTCTACTTGAAAATTATATTGACAAAGAAAATTATACTATCTAATTCGCTTGAGATTTTCATAGAGCTTTTTGTTTAAAGGAAGTCTCGTGCTGCTTGATTATCTGTTCTAATAACAAAGATCTCAGGGGCTAAATAGATGTGAAATCGTTGTACACCATTTTTTATGGCTAGCAATTCTTTTTTATAAATAATGTAATTTATTTCGTTTGGTTTAAATTTTTTGAAATTATATCCTCATATCAATTCATCCTTTTGATGAAGAATTTTTACTTTAAGGACACATCCCCAATATTCTTCACTGGCATCTGTCTTTAATATCAGTAGATCTCCCTGTTTAGGTAGATAAACTTTAGGAATATAAGTTAGCTTTAATTTGATTTGTTTAATAATATCAATGTCTGTTGTTGTCTAGACAAAATCATTGTCTTTGCGTTATTTACGCAAAAAAAAAACTTTCTTTTTTAAAAAAATTTTTGAAAAACTATCTGCCATAATTTAATATACCTAGAAATTGCTGAAGTTGTTTAATATTATCCAGTTCTTCTGGAAACTCCTTGATCTTCAAGATGATATGATCCTGCAATGTTAATCCATTAGCAGTAGATTAAGACCAAGAAATTCAATTTTTGTTTTTTCAAGTTTAACCTTTTTGGGACTTAAAATAATACTATGTAAAATAAATTCTTGAGGAATAATATTCAAGTGTTTCCTGTGCTTATCTAATGTAGAGGAAAAAATAAGTATATCATCAATACATACACAAAAAAATTGTTTATGTTTACTGAAAATAGTGTCCATCTAACACTGAAAAATTTATGGTGCATTACATAGACCAAAAGACATAACAGTCCATTGGTAATGACCTGTTGGTGCACTAAAAGCAGTTATAGGTTTAGATTCGGGTTTAAGCATGATTTGCCAAAAACTAGACTTACAATCAAATTTTGAAAAATATTTAGCATTTATTGCTAAATTTATCAAGACATCTTTACGAGAAATAAAATAACCTTCAAAGATAAGATTTTAATTTAATCTCTTATAATTGATAACCACGAGGGGTTTACCTCATTTTATCTCAGAATGGTTTCTTAACATGAATGCTGGACTTGAATGTGGATTGGTAGTTGGTTCTATTAAACTTTTTTCTAGTAATTCTGAGATTTGTATCTCAAATTTGTCTATATCCTGTTTGGTATAGATCATGGGCTTTACCCATATGATCTCTTTTGGATTGTGAAGAGTAAGTTCACAGTATCGTGGACTTCTTTGCCAAAGCTTTAATGGTTATTCACTGAAGTTTTCCTGCAAAATCTTATAAAGCCAATGTTTTTCATTGATTGCTTTTATAGCATTTGTTAGTCTTTCTGGTTGAAAGTTTTTATCACAAATATGCTTATGTTCTTATAATAAAGGAATTTCAACTGATGTTTTATCAATTGTAAGAGTGACATGAGTATTTGTTATAGAAAATGGAACATAAGTTTGTAAAAAATTATTTCCTAACAATATATCTCCATGCATGTTAGGGAAACATAATATTTTTGGTATTATGAATCTGACATTATTGAGATAAATAGGAATATTTTTTGCTTTATAACCAACAATAGTTTCCTTACCATCGATAGCTATTATAATGATAGGATGCTTTATTGGTTGACATTTGTTTATAGGTAAAGCATTGTTGCGACAGCTTGAGATTGTTGCTCTAGTGTCGAGCAATATATGTAGACTATATGGTTTATAGTCCTAAAATCAAAAGTCACATTTCACAAAAATGTAATATTTATCTTTGTTAGAAAATAATATTGTGTCAGGTACAGATAATATAAAATTATTTATAAAATGTAACGTTTTTATCTCTTCTTGTCTAGGTGTTCTAGATGAAGAAGTATGTGAATTTAAAACAAAATTAACAGAATGATAATAGGATTGATTATCACCTGTATTTTGTTGCGATGGATTATCACCTGCAAAAATAAGAATTTGATTATTACCTGTATGGCTTATACTGTTGGCTTGTTGAAGATTTTTTGTACTATTTATACTATGAAATCTTTAAAAAGAACTTCTGTGGGAAGTATAAAAAGCTTGATTGCTAGTTATACTCTCAATATCAAGTTTATTTTATTTTGTTTTTTGTATTTTATTTTATTTTTTATGGATTTTAATCTTACATGTTTGGGGTTTTTTTATTTTTTTATTTTTGGGTTTTTTTGGCTATAGGTTTGGGTTTGATTTTTTTGTTGGTCATTGGGTGTTTCGATGGGTTTACAAAGAGGTCTCTATTAGTGGGCTTGGCTATTGGTGCAGGTAAGAGGTTAGTGGACTCTTTTGGGTGGCAACTAGTTGATGGAGTGTGTAGGAGGGCATAAGGGGATTTTTTTCCTTTGGGTTTGGCAATGGACAAGGATGGTGCCAATGGGTCTTGGGGAAGTTAGTGATCGAATTGGGTTGGTTGTTTGTTGAATAGGGCTTGCTAGGGTGGTGGAAATAGTGGTTTGAAAAAAATATAGGGAATGGTGCTTGTTGGGATGTAAAATGGGTGTGTAATGAATGCTTTAGGAATGGTGCTTGCTGGGATAAAAAATGGGTGCCCGATTATAGGGCTGCTTGATGTACCAAGGGTCGATCGAGGTAATTTGGTCTTGATGTTTGCAATGGTCGGTCGAGGCTTGGTGTGGGTAAGGCTGAAGGTAGAGGTTCGTATAGGTGATGGCATGTAAGCTATGGTGTTAGGTCGGGGTTGGAAATGATGCTTGTAGGGCTTAGTTGGGTAGCAAGGGTGTTTGCAAGGGGTGCTAGTGATGGGTAGGGGCTAGTCTGGTGATATGTATGGCTGGCCTCATGTGTGAAGGCTAGGGTTGTGGTTGATCTAGAAGGGTTGGGATTGGTGAAAAATTAGTCCAGCCAGGGTTGGCATCAAGGGCTGTGGAGAATGCTTAGGGGGGTTAAGAAATCGATGCTACGTGAGTGAGGGCTCTTTGGTTGAGTGTAGGGTCTCTCACAGGTGAGAATAGGTACTGGCCTCTCCAAAATTATTGCCTCCCTTGGTTTTTTAATCCGGTCATTAGTAAATAGTCCTAAAACTTTTAGTATGGTGAAGTAGTGGAGCTGGGACCAGGACTAGTGGAGTACAGGGTAGTGGAACAAGGTCTTGGGGCTAGGCGTGCAGAGACCAAAACTTGTCTTATTGTCCATTTTTTGTTGTTTTGTTTGTTTTCATTACATTTCTTTCTTTTTTTTTTTTGTTATTATTGAATTTTTAATTAATTAAATTAATAAAATAAAATTGGTAAAAAGATCTGGGCCTAATATTGGAACTTGAGGCTCAAAAAATTGTTTGGGTTTACATTGAGCTTTTAAGCCCAAATGATTGAATTTGGACTCAAGAATAAAATGGATTCTATTTAGAATTTGAACTTTAAATCTAATTAGATGTTAATTCATACAAATAATTCAAAAACAATTAATTCGAGGTAAGTTTGAAACACATTAATTCAATTATTGTGTTTAAATTAGTCCAAAAATTATTTAAATAAATGTAAAAATCAAAACATGTCAAATCAATCCATATTAAATTAAGTTGAATTTTAAACTATGTAAATTGATTTGAAAATGATTAATTCAAGACAAATTTGAACGATCTTAATTTAATTAAATTCAATTAAGTTAGTTCAAATTAAAATTTTAAAATTGAACAAATTCGAATCGGGTTAGATAAAATTGGGTATCTACAACTATCTCTCTTTGCACATTAAAAAGAATTAAGAATAAAGCAAAGATATAGATAACAATTTTATTCGAAGTAACAATTCAAAATTTTTCAAAAGTTCTTTTTTTGAGTTTTTTTGTTTGGTTTTATTTTGTGTTTTTTTATTTTTGATTTTTTTCTTGGTTTTTTTAAATGACGAATTTGACCACTTGAAAACAAATTTAAAAATTCTTTTAAATAAGAATTCAACAACTTTTGAAAATAGAACAAGAAATTATGCTGGAGGTCTTACAAATTTCAACATCTTTGAATATTCCTCCCAATTAGAGGTGTTGAAATTTTGAAAATTTAAAATGTTTTGTCCGAAATCTTAAAGATTTTGCCTGAAAATTTTACAAATCTTGATATCTTTGAATGCTCTTCATATTAGAAGCATTGAAACTCTGAAAATTTAAAATGTTTTGCTTAGACGTCTTAAAGATTATGCTTGGAAGTCTTACAAATCTCAACATCTTTGAATGCTCCTCATATTAGAGGCATTGAAACTTTAAATATTTAAAACATTTTGCCTAGAGGTCTTAAAGATTATCTTGGGTGCCAACTTGACTAGGCTTAGTTTAATCTGGTTGCTAGCTACACTGGGCATAAAATCTCAATCGTGCCAGCTAAGTTGGACTTAAATATCATTTGGGTGTCAACCAATTTAGGCTTAAGTGCCAACTAATCTAAACTTAAATATCATCTATGTGCCAGCTAATTTAGGTTTAGGTACCAACTAATTTAGGTTTGGGTGCTAGCTAAACTAGGCTTAGATCTTATCTTGTATCATATCTTATTTTTTTTCATTCATTTTTTCAACAACCCTTTCGTCTTTTGCAAATCCTTTTTCTTTCAACTCTTCAAACCTTGTTGACATTTTGGTTTTTTGTCAAACTATTTTCTTTTTCTTATTTCTCTCTCATCTTTTTCATGATAGACATTCTTATCTCTTTTTTCTCTTTTTTTTTACTATTTTTCTTTTTTTTTCTTTTTTTTTTGTTTTTGTTTTTGTTTTTCTCTTTTTTTCATTTCACTACTTAAAATATTTTTATTTCTTTTATTTTTCTTTTTTCTAATATTTACAAAGTTGACAAATACAATCATGATGTAAATGACTATTTCCATAAAATAATGCGAATGTGAATGTCTATACGAATACAAGAATTCGAATGCTTGATGCAAAATACAAGTGACTTTTTCACAATGCAAATGCCAATGTTCCTTTTATGTAAATGCCCCTACAAATACTTTTCTATGATGTAAATGTAATGATGCAAATGCAAATGTCTTTTTTGTTTTTACAGCATACAGATCAAATGTCTTTCTCATGATGTAAATGCAAATGCCTTCTTCATGATGCACATGCAGTGATGCAAATGTCTTTCTTATAATGCAAACATGAGTGATGCAAATGCATTTTTTTATTATTTTTTTGAAAGATCTTTGTTCAAATTTTTAATGTTTACTTTTTACCAAAAATTATCGCAATATTTGTACAAAATGCTGAACTAATCTCCAAACTTTTCCAAAGTAATTACAAAATTGCCCAATATAAATGTTTCTGTAATCAATGAGAAAATTTAAAAATGCAAGGATTTCTCTTGGGCTTATAAAAGAGATAATTTTTCTAAAACATATTTTTATTGAAAACATGATACTTTAATGTGCGTTAAAACTAATCACTATGTTTTGAAAAAGATTTAGGAAGAGAAAAATGCTGGTTTTTTATTTTCACTCTTTGGTGAAATGAAAAGCCTTTAATGGGTACCGATCTTTCAAAAAATTTTGCATCGTGACTTTTTATTCTAGATAGAACCTTGGAACTCTAAAATTCTTTTGGGGTCTCAAGAATGGCACTAGCTCTAAATTGTCTTTTTTGGGTTTTCACCTTAGAGTTATATTTTTTTAATCAATGAAGAACTTGGTAAAATCTTGCCAATTAATAACAAGCATACACAAATTTTCAATGACATAGCTCTTTAATTCAAATGTTCACATTTGATTAAAATTGACTTTTTAAGGTATGTAATATAGGCCAAGGTTCAAGGTTCTAAAATAATGGATAAATAGGTTCAAAAATATTATTCAAGATAATTAGGCCAAAGATCTTACGGAGCATTCTCTGAATGCAAAGCCATGTGTCTTTCTTTCTTTGTCCTTTTTATTTTTTTTATTTTTTATTTTTGGAAAACATTTGACTTCAACTTTTGCATTCTACCTTATCAAATTCTATCTTCTTTTTTCTTAGGATTCTAACTGAAACTTTATCACTTATTGTCCCAGATCATTATCTTTGAGGTGCATGTCTTTCTTTTTTTGCTTTTTTTTTTGGAAACGTTCAATTTCATCTTTAGCATTATACTTTCCTAAATTCTCTCTTTGTTTTTATTTGAGACTCTAACTGAAACTTTATTTACTTTTTGCCCCAAGCTCTCATCTCTAAAGTGCATGTCTTTCTTTTTTTGCTTTTTCTCCTTTTTTTTCTTTTTTTTTTTGCTCTTTTTTTAAAACATTTGACTTTATATTTAGTAAACTACTTTCTTGAATTCTTGGAATTCTAATTGATATTTCATTCACTTTTTACCCCAAGCTCTTATCTCCAAGGTGTATGTTTTCCTTTATTTGTTTTTTTTTTTCTTTCTTTTTTTTCTTTTGTTTTGTTCTGCTTTTGCTTTTCTCTTTTTGCTTTTTTTTTTTTGAAACATTTGACTTAATGCTAGCAAACCATTTTTTTAAGTTTTTGGGATTCTAACTAAAATCTCATTCACTTTTTGCCCTAGGTTTTCATCTTTGAGGTGCACATTAAACACTCTTAATATCAAACACTTTCCTTGAAGTTGGTATTTTTAAAATATCCTTATTTTTCTCCTAGTGTAAAAAACAATCTTTGGCTAGGGTTCATTTAGGAATAAAAAGTTTAATAGGCTCAAATGGGTAACAACTGGATAATTTTTTTTTATGTGAAGGATATAGAAAAATGACCATTCATTATTTCAAACATGATCACTTAGTTAGAAGAGCAAATTATTTGAAGAAAAAGATAAAAGGCTTCTTTTTGTTTTTGTCTTTTATTTATTTTTGGGTTATAACCATTAATTGTTTTTACATAATTGATGCCCCATCTTGTTTTTCACTCAAGGTTCTCATGACGGTGAAAATCAAGTTGTATGGGATGTCACAAATTTGATCATATAGTTCATAAAAAGGCTCATTTTGGTTTCAAACTTGTTTGGCATTTTTTTGGTTAAACTACGGAAAAGATATTAAAACATGAAACAAATTATCTTAGGTGAGAAGGAATTTGCTTTTTTTAGTCAATGTGTCTTAAAACGTGAAATAATGGCTACTTAAGAGAAAAGGTTCAAGCATTTTTCGTGTTTATGGTCATTGAAAGAATTTGGACAACTCAATCATATTGGCAAAATTTGACATACATTGAATTACCAATTAAAAATTTGAAAGAATATTTGGCTTGGTTTTCAAAATTCAAAATGAAATTTCAAAACTAGCCTATTTTGTTCATTGCCCAAGAAAATATTATTAGCTCAATATATCAAATGATGACAAGGTTCACAAGTTAAAATTCATGATTGAAGCATAGGAATAGTCAAGGAAATGTGTGAAGGTATTAGATGAGTTTATTTTTTAATAATAATCACCAATTACTTCAAGATTCTCACCATTTAAAAAACATATATTTCCCTTCAAAAAGTCTTTTTTTTTCAATGAAACTTTTTGTTGATCCTGAAAGCTTCTTATATAGACTTTATTCTCAAATAATTATGAATTGATTTTTTAATTTTCATCACATAAAAGTTAAAAAATATATAAAAAACAATATTTACAAAAATCCAAAAATTAAAAGCCATTTTTTTCAAGGCGTTTCTCTTTTTATACCTTTAGGAATTAATTCAAATTCCAAAAAAAATATGTTTTCCTATTTTTTTTAAAATACTTAAAATTTTAAAATTGAAAAAGAATTAAAAATTTCTAATGTCAACAAATTTATAAAAAAATATGATGTACCATATCCATTCATTAAATGCAGACATTTAGACCCAATTGAAACTTCACATTCTTAGCAGTGCTCTCAAAATGATATACAAGGTTAAGAAAAGCCTTCTACTTGGTGCTTTAGCTTTAGAATCTTGACCCTCAATGCCACAATTATCAATTATCAAAGCCTTCAATCAGCTCTTTAAACTTTACGGGATTTGCATCGATCAAAGTTTGAACCATATCCTTGAAGGTAATGCAATTTTTTATGGAATGTCTATTGACCCCATCATGGTATTCACATTAGCACTTGGATCATACCCTTTTGGGTAAGAAGGATTTCTAGGCTCTACAAGGATAAAGGAAATCATATGACTACTGACAAGCAACAGAAAAGGCTTTGTGTAGAATATTGGAAGCAAATGGTGTGTTTTGACTCTCTTTCTTTTATGGCTATGGATGGCCTGAGTTGATCTTTTGTTTTGTGAATACCTGTGGTGAAAGATTCTAGGAAAGAGACGTTTGAACATAAAGATAAAATGGTTGAAGAAAGTCATTGGCCTGAGGTGTCAAATTGTAAAAAGGTTAGGGCAGGTATAGGGACTAATGGCCATCCACCACATTTTCATGTATCATGCTGAGGTTTTCCTTATTTGTTCTTCAATGATTATTTCTTAAGCATGTCACCATAAATACCTTCATTCCTTTCATTATAAATCTTTGCACTAGCATTCATAATTCTTCCCTTTTTTATCCCATGCTCAATTTTACCCATAGTATATAGTAAATTTGCAAAACTTGAAAAGATGTTACCAATCAGTTTATCATAGTAAGGAAAAGAAAGAGTATCTATAAATAGGGAATTCATTTCCCTATTAGTGAGGGGTGGTTGAACTTACAAAGCTACCCCTTTCCATTTAGCGGCATATTTTTGTAACTTTCATTAAGGATTTTTTTCATGCTTTGAAGGGTTAATCTGTCTAGGGTTATTTCTAATATATGTTGGTATTGCTTCAAAAATGCCTGAGATAAGTCTCTTCAAGTGCGAATTTAGCCTTTTTCCAAACTATAGTACCAATTGGCAATTACCCCATCAAACTTTCTTGAAATATGTGAATAAGTAATTGTTCATTATGGGTATACCCAACCATTTTGTTACAGTATTGAGACAAATGTATCTTAGGGCATCCATTTCCATCATATTTCTCAAATGTCGAAACTTTGAACTTTACAAAGATAACTAGGTCAAGAACTAGGTTAAGCTCACGGGCATCAATTTTCTTGAAGACATCAATTCTTTCTACCACCCTAAGTTTCTCTTCCAACAAATTGTTTTTGCTTTTAAACTCAGTATTTTCAACCAATTTTGGCACTTCTTTTAACTTTTTCTATTCTTTAGGATCATCCAAGTTGGATATTATGATAGGATCATAGAGGGTAGTAATGGGATTGACAAATATCTAAACTAATGATGGTCTAGTACCAGTAAAATTACAAGGCTAGTAGTCTGCTAACGGTACCTTTGTAGCATGGGGATTCTGAGCATAAGGATGTGTGGACCCAAGTGGGTACAATGGTTCTTTAATAACAACTTCTTTTCTTGGCCTAGATGTTTTAGCAATTCTCTTTCCTTCTGAGAGCCTTGACACTATCCATTTCGAATCCATTAACTGTCTTTCAATACCTTGTCATATTTTCATAACTTTTCCTTTCATCTTTTCTTAAGCTTGTTCAATTTGTTCTATTCCAATCCTTTGATCTGTTGTGAACAAAACTAAGCCGGCTTAAAAGATGTAGCAAGAAATTAGCACCATTGAACCTTTATTCTTTGAAAAAACAAGATTAACTTTACTTTTCATGATGATAAATGTGCTATCATGATCATGGATGCATAAGTCGTGTAAAACCTTATTAAAATGCATAGATGCTTAGATGATGAACATTTGCATACATACGATGCTTAAGTAACAAAAATCATACTACCTATGTAATGGGACACAACATCATATTACAATGATGGTGAGATGTGTTCACAAGAAATGCAATCTATATAATGCAAATTTTATGGAATCATACCATTCATGAATTTACATGCATGAAATATGATGAAATACTACATGAAAATGAGAAGCATGTAAATGATTGATAAGATATAATTATATGAGATGCACTAACATATTTTATGCATGTGATACGGCATGTACAATGCAAATCCAATGAAATTGACACTAATTTTGGGTATTAAATGAAGTGCATGTTCTATTTTTTATTTTTCAATGCAAAACATGATAAAAATAACCTCAAAAAGGATTAGATGAAATGGAAGGGATAAAATTTAAAATCACAACTCTTTTTTTTTATTTAAAAAAAAACTACAAATGCAAATCTTGAACAAACGCTAAACGAATTGAATAATATGTCCCAAAGAAAATCTATTTGATGGATCTTTTTATCTATTTTTCTTTTTTCTTCTTTTCATTCTTTTCATTCTTTCCTTTTATTCTTCTTTTACTGCTTATTTTTCAAACCATTCCTTGATTTTTAAAGATAACTTATTAATAGAATATCCTATTCATGACTTTTGAAATGCTTTAAAAATCTCACAACAAACTATCTAAGATGAATGTTTTTAATGCTTTATATCCAAAATGATGCATGTAGCAAACCCGAGAAAATATGAAAAACTTAGGAAAAATTGGTAAAGAAAGACTTTTAAATGCAATGCGAAAGAGTAAATTAATGTTTTCTTTTATTTTCTTTTCATTTTTTACAAAGCCCACTAGACAATCTGATCAGTTTCAAAACTTTTTTAAAAAAAAAAAAAACTTGGGAACACAAAATAAATACAAAACAACTTCATTCTAAAATGAAAATTTTAGTTTAAATAAAAGGGGTAAAACTTCTCTTTTCTTCATTTTTTTCCTTTATATTAGTTAAACAAAGAAATTAAGAAAATCTTTTTTTTCACTTTTTTTACTTTTTTTTTTCTTCAAAGAAAACAATAATAATTCAAGAAAACATTTCCTATGGAAAATAAACACATAAGATTACCAATACTTCAAGAAATTTTTCTTTTCCTTTTTTTATAGGCTTTTACTTTTTATTCGATCAATAAATAAAGAAATAATAAAAAGCCTTTTTAAATTTATTTTTGTATTTTTGTTTATTGGAAAAATAAAAAAATTATTTTTTTAAATATTTTTCAAAGATGCAAATTTTGAATAAGCACTGGTCAAATTAAAGTATATGTCAATTTATTAAAAGAATAATTTTCTTTTATTTCTCTTTTTTTCTCTAATTTTTTTACACTATTTTAGTTTTATTTATACTATTCATACACCTAAATACAGATTGTATTGGAATGTTTCTTTCGTGCCCTAATTCGGGTACTTTTTCTATAAAAAAGATAGGCTTGGCTTTACCTAAAGTCAGTCCCTTAAAGCCCACTATATGCTGAGTGAGGATTTATACGTTTAACAGGTTTCCAAATTATTCCTTACTGGTATTCACATAAGACTAGTAAGGCACCCCAATCCTCACCCATTATAAGCTATAAACATAAAGGATTTAATTTCAGTGGAAGTATTTCGCTGCTATTACGAAGTTTATCACCTTATAAAAGCATAGGTACTATATTCCTTCCTAAAAGAGACAGAGCCCAGGTATAAAGCTCATAAAAGATATGAAACGTATCATATGTGTGTGAGAGAAAATAATATCACAATCTCTATCCTACATGCCCCACAATTTATTGAAAACAACATATACATAAAAAAATAACGAACAAATGACATATTAAAAATGAAATGCATATAAATTTTTATTACTAGTTATTTATAAACAAAATCAAAATCAAGAAAATTAAGGTTAAATGCCAATTAAAACCATTAAATCAAAATTAAGGATAATAACTAATTAATTTTTGACTTTATAAAAAAAATGACATCTCTAATGGAGTTGCCAACCTGTTGTAACGGTTGTAAGGGCCAGTAGACTAATCTCAAAACAAAAAGGAGTTACCACCAATCTTTTTTGGCTAGATACGATTAGTCACCTATTAAAACTTATCATTTTAATAAATATTTTAAATTAATTAAAACTTTATCAAAAAGATAATTTTTTGGATCTATGAAAATATTTTGGCTTTGAAAGTCAGTTACATATAAGGAATAATTGGCACTCCCACAATGCTTGTTTAAAATAATATCAATTAATTATATGTTATCCTTTAATTATGACTAAAATGGTCTCAATTTCGATATATTAAAATTTAATTTTTTAAATTTGTTATTGTAAAAAACATGTTCTTGAAAAAAAAAGAATATTGCATATTGAAAAATTCCCGAAAATATTCAAATATTTTGGTAATATAAAAAAAAAAAAAAACCTTCTTACATGAAGATCTCTTAAGAATTTTTACTCGAAATTCTCAAAAAATCCTATCTTCAGTGGCTCATGTTTATCATCAAAATTCATATTTATGATGCATATAATAAAATATGATACTTATGGTTTAATTCTAAAAAAAATCATTTCTTATTCTATTTATTAAAAAAAAGAAATCATGATTGAAAATTATTCTAAATGCTCTAATATATTAGCAGCATTTAGATAAATTTTCTTACCTAAATATTCTTAAAAAATCACTACTCGAATTTCTTTAGAATCTCATCCTCATAATTTTTCGTTTACTTTTATAATCGGTATAATGCACATAGATTAATTTGCAATGTCATTGTATGAAATTTCGTTTTTCAAAAATGAAAAAAAAATGACAATTTTTCGTATTGAGAATCATTCTAAATATTTCAATTTTTTGGTAATATTTTTTGAAAAATTCTCTTCCCTAGAGAATTTTCGGGAATCACTATTCAGAATTCCCGAAGTTTCGCCATCAAAAATTTTTATTTAATTAATTTTATTACTACTCTTTAAAAATTATATAATGATACAATTATCTATAAATTTATTTATTCCCTAAAAAATGAATGCTCTTAAAATATTTTATCTTTTTTTCTTTTTTAAGAAAATTATTTGAATTAAAGAAAAAGGAAAAAAATAAATAAATAAAATCTTTGTATTGAAAAGAGTTTCTAATTATTTCAATATTTTAGTAATTTTTAAAAATATTTTCTTACCTATACAATTATCGATAATTATAACTCGAATTTTTCAGAATCCCATCATCAAAAGTGCTTTTTTTTTTTTTGTTAGACTTTTGTGATAATAATATTTTTCTAAAAAAAATTAAATAAACATCCAAAATATATATATCACTTTTCACATATTTATTTATAGATTTCATAATCTAAACTCTATAGGTATTAATATAAATAAATACAAATAAAACAAAATAAAAAATAAAATATATCGTAAATGAAGCCTCTAGGCTACCTCCATAGGGCAAGACAAGGGATAAAAGAGGACCCGAATTTGAAAGGGCTGCAGGCTGGACTCTCTCCAAATCAGGTAAAAAGCTTTGGAGGAGGTTCAGGCCAGGCCACTGGGTTGGGCTGGGTTGGGCCACTATGGAGTGGAAGCTTAGACTGAAACCTGAACTGGATCACGGATCTAGGCCGAGTTGAGGCTGAGCGGGCCAAGTTGGCTTGTACGGATCAGGTTGGCGGGTCGACACTGTATTTATCCTTTTTTAAAAAATATTTTTTAACTTAAAAGGCTTGAGTTTTTCCTTCTTTTTCTTTGTTTGTTTCATTTCATTCTCTACTTTTAGAAAAAAAAAAAAAAAAACTTTAAACAAACAATCCAGAGGCCGGAACCTTCTCCCATCACGGCCGCTGCTGCTCCACCGGTCGCCGCTGGTTGCCGGATAGCTTTTCCTTCCCCTTTTTCTTCTTTCCTTCTTCTTCTTCTTCTTTTTTTTTTCTTCCTTTCTCCTCTTTTTTTTATTTCCTTCTTCGCCCTTTTTTTTCCGACAATCCCTGCCGTTACAGCTTCTCCAGCCGCCGATCCTCCCTTTTATTGCTTGCACTGTCTTTTTTCTGTTTACATATATATATTCTTACCGGATCTGACCCTTTATTTTTTTCATAGCTTGGCGCTGCTTCTTCCTTAATCTAGGGAATGTGGTTGATTTTTTTTGTTTTCTTTTTTGGAAATATTTTGTGGTTTTTAATCTGACAGGTTTTGGGATTTTTTTTTTTGGCTTTTTTGGTTGTAGGTTTAGGTTTGATTTTTTTGTTGGTCTTTAGGTGTTTTCGTAGGTTTAAAAAAGGGTCTCTGTTAGTGGGTTTTGATATTGGTGCGGGCAGGAGGTTAGTGGACTGTTTTGGGTGGCGACTGGTTGATGGAGTGTACCAGAGGGCGTGAGGAGATTGTTTTTTTTTTTTGGGTTTGGCAATGGACAAGGACGGTGCCGGTGGGTCTCGGGGAAGTTGGTGATCGAATGGGGTTAGTTGTTTGTTGAATGGGGCTTGCTGGGTTGGTGGAAATTGTGGTTTGATAAAAAAAGGGGACTGGTGGGGAATGGTGCTTGCTGGGATGTAAAATGGGTGTGTAGTGAATGGTTGGGAATGGTGCTTGTTGGGATGGAAAATGGGTGCCCGGTTTTGGGGCTGGTTTGGTATGCCGGGGGTCGGCCGAGGTAATCTGGTCTTGGTGTTTGCAAAGGTCGACCGAGGCTTGGTGCGGGTGAGGGTGAAGGCAGGGGTTCGTGTAGGCGATGACAGGTAAGCTATGGTGTTAGGCCGGGGCTGGAAAGGGTGTTCGTGGGGCTCGGCTGGGTGGCAAGGGTGTTTGCGAAGGGTGCTGGTAATGGGTAGTGGCTGGCCTGGTGATGTGGTTGTAGAGGGCCCTCTGGTTGAGTGTAGGGCTGGCCTCGTGCATGAAGGCTGGGATTGTGGTTGATCTAGAAGAGTTGGGACTGGATAAAGGCTGGTGCTACTGCCCCGGGCAAATGCGAGGGCTCGGGACTGGTGAAAAATGGGTCCTGCCAGGGTTGGCGTCAGGGGCTGTGAAGGAGGCTTAAGGGGGCTGGGAGACCGATGCTGCGTGAATGAGGCTCTCTGGTTGAGTGTAAGGTCTCTCAAGGGTGAGAATGGGTACTGGCCTCCCCAAAATTGTTGCTTCCCCCGGTCTTTTAATCTGGCCATTTGTAAATAGCCCCAAAAATTTTTAGTATGGCAGAGCAGTGGAGCTGGGGCTGGGACTGGTGGAGTGCAGGGTAGTGAAGCAGGGTCTTGGGGCTGGGCGTGGAGAGACCAGAAACTTATCTTGTTGTCCATTTTTGTTGTTTTGTTTGTCTTTCGTTTCATTTCATTTCATTTTTTTTTTTTTTGTTACTATTCAATTTTCAATTAATTAAATTAATAAAATGAAATTGGTAAAAAGATTTGGGCCAAAAATTGGAACTTGAGCCGTGAAAAATTGATTTGGTTTCTGTTGAACCTTCAAGTCAAATGATAGAATTTTGACTTGAGATTAAACTGAATTGGGTTTTAAAATTTGAATTTTAAATTAGATCAGATTTTAATTCATGTAAATGATTAAAAAATAATTAATTCAAAGTAAATTTGAAATATATTAATTTAATTAGCATGTTTAAATTAGTTCAAATTAAATTATTTGAATCAAATGCAAAAATTAATCACAAGTTGAATCAATTCAGATTAAATTAAGTTAAATTTTAAATTATATAAATTGATTAAAAAATATTAATTTGAGATAAATTTAAATGAATTTAATTTAATTTAATTCAATAAATTAGCTTAAATTAAAATATTAAAATTAAATTTAAAAATTAAATAAATTTAAATTGAGTGTCTGTAAATATTATTTATTTTTTATGTCATACAGTTGATATATACCAAATCAATAACATAAATTTTAGTTGTATCCAGTCTACGTACAAAATCAATAACATAAATTTTAGTAATGTCCTGTCTACATACAGTAAATGACCAAAATTTTTGCAACATGGCACTTTTTTTGTTTTCTTTTTTTGTGGCTTTTTTTTTCCGTACTTTTTTATTTTTTGTTAAATCTTTTTATACTTAATAAAAATTTTTAAAGATTTTATTTTTTTAAACGTGGACCTCACTTTATATTAAGCTTTCTTTTTTGTTGTTGTTTTTGTTTTTATCTTTTTTTTTTTTTAAGATTTTAAATTTATTTTTTATGGGATCCACTTAATACTAAGAGAATACTAATATTTGTTTTTTTTTTTTTTATTATTATTTTCCATTTTCTATATTTAATAAATATTTTTATTTGATTTTAAATTCCTTTTTATCTCACTAACTTGATATCAATATATGACATACGTCAAGTTATTTTTCTCTTTTTTCTTTTACTTTTTTTTATCATTTTTTCTATTTACTTTTTCTTTCATTTTTCTTTTAAAATTTTTTAGTATTTTTAATTTTTTATGTAGAGCTCATTCGATATTATTGATTAACAAAATTCTTTTCTTTTTTTTTTTTTTTAATTTGATCATTGTTTAAGAAGAGAATATTAGAGAAAATTCATAATTGTTAATGTCGCATAACAACTCGATTTTCTTTTTTTTTATTTTTTATTTTTTTTCTTTTTCATCTTATTTTTTTTTCTTCTTTTATTTTTTTATTAGATAATGTTAGCTTCGAATTAATATAAGATTTTGATATAAAAAAAATATTAAGTTAAATTTATCATTTTTAAAGTTATTCATTAAGTCATTTTTCCTTGACATTATTTTGTTAATCAAGTCTTGCAAAAATTCTAAATATTATTAGATCTTAATTTTTCTCGACAATTCATACTTTTAAATGAATATCATTTGTAAAAATATATTTGAGAAAAATCAATCTTTTTTTCTTGATAAAAATGTCAAAATATGCAATTTTAAGAAGAAAGAATTGATCCCATCATATAGAAGATTGATCCCATAACTTTCAAAAGCTCATCCTCTACTTTTTAAAATGAAGATTGATCCCAAGATCAATCTCCTCAAGTGAAATGCTCCTTCCCTATTTTTTCAAGTTAGAGGATTTATTCTAGGATCATCCCTTCATTTTTAATAGCTATATTTTTGTATTTGAAAGCTTGAATATTGATCTCAACATCGATCCCCTTTACATAAGAAGTTCGAATAAAGACAATTTGAAAGAAATAACAGCTCTTTCTTAATTCTAATGACTCACAATGGATAACAATGATCTCTTACTATAAAAAAAAGCATCAAACACATTCTAAATGAGAGAACAATTAACCGAAAGCTTTAAATCAAGAAATCAAGAGCTTTAGAGTCTATAGTGCTTCAATTCCATATTTTTTTTGTAATCCTTATATCCAATCTTCATTTGTCTCTTCATTTTTTTACTTAACCTTAGCAAAATTTATCTATTACAAGTTTTTACTAGTTTGTAAAAGCTTTTGTGTTTAAATAGGACTTAGTGAATCAAGAGGTGAAGAATCCTCTTGAAAACTTTGTAAAAGATTGGGTAGAACCTTAAAAAAAGTTAGAGGTTGCTATCTTAACCTTGATAAGATAGAAACTATAATTTGTATAAGAACATTTTTCACTAGTGGATTTGAAGCTTGGTTAAAAAAATTAAGGAAGGGGATGTAGGTGCTTTTGGAAAAGGATCGAACCTCTATAAATCCTTTTGTTTGATCTCTTTATTCTTACTCTATTATTTTTATTGTTGTTAATTTGTACTTTAATTTCATAATTTATTATATTTTTAGTTTTTCATTTACATTTATTTGAAAATTTATCTTTGAGAATGCATTTAGAGACAATCTAATTCACCCATTCTTGGATTATTCTCTATACTTGAGTTAATAATTGGTATCAAAGCTTGGACTATATTTGTTGTAGGTTTAGCAACATAAGAGTGATCTTATGACTCAATTTTTTGATATATTTGGTGAAGGACAATCCATCCCTCTTATGTTTGAAAATTAAAAATACACTTAATAAAGGACAAGAATAAAAGCTTTCATTATGGCTTAAGACATGAAAGCATGGATGATTCTAAGCAAAGGGTTTGATGTTCCAACATATGATGAAGAATTGGATGAGAAGCACTTGAATCTTATCCAAGCAAATTGCAAGGTTATGAACATGCTATATTGTGCCATGAATGATTAGAATTTTAACAACATGTTATTTTGCTTTATGGCTAAAGAGATATGAGATAAACTTGAAAAAATGTATAAGGAAACAAGAAAATAAGAGGAATTAAGAGCAAGATACTCCTCAAACCAAAGTGTTTCATACTTCATGGCTTTCAAAGAGCCCAAGGTAAATTCATCACCTTGTAATTCAAGCTTTTATACTTTTGATGAATTACAAGATATTTTTGATAAGTTAGCTATGAAATTTGAGTTAATGAGTTTGAAATACAAGAAAATGATTTCTAGATTGATAGTAAAAAAATGAATTTTGATAAAAACAAATGATGATTTGGAAAAGCAAAATGAGAAATGAAAATGAATTCCCAATCTTGCCAAAATAAAAATGAAATGTTAGAAAAAGAGAATTTAGATTTGAGAATGAAATTTGAAAAACTGATAAATGAAAAGGATGAAGTTTTAGTTAACCTCTCATATGCTAAAATGACCAAATGTAATCATTGTAACTTTCATGGTCATATTATATTGTTGTCTTATTAGAAGAAATGTTTCATTTAAAATTAGGCTATGAATTTATAAGGGAACAAGAGATATAGTGACTACCCTTGAAGGACACAAAGCAATTGGTGTAACAAAAACCAAATGATTTGTCTCTTGTAGGTGTGCTAAAGTAAAGAGATACAAAGCAATTCTTGAATATTTGATACTTTAGAAAAAAAAAATGGAAGATGGGTAATTTCTATGCTATTTGTTCATTTAAATTTTGATTTTCCATTACTATGTGAAATTATTGTTCTTAATTTCCATTAATCCCTTAAGGTTAATGGTTATGACTTGATGGTACAAATTTGATTTGATAAATGTTTGCAAAATATTGAGAAACTGTGAGACTAAAATTGAGTAAGATTTTGTTTATGCTCTTGAGTCCTTTAATGATAAATATTTAAGCATGTAAAATTAGTTCAACATGACACATGTTTTGAGTTGCATAATCATGAATATATTATCACATTAGTTCTTGTGTACATAACTATGATATAAGTATATTCTCATGATTAATAAAATTGATTTTGTACATTCTTGTCATATGTTTATATTTTAATTTTGAGAGCTTATGCTTATGCATGATTTTGTATGTGAATTTTGGATATTGATGATTTCATGCTTTATAAAATTGTTATTGGGGCTTATGAGCTTAATGTTATAATTCTTTCTCAAAATATAGCATTAATTTTATGGGTAATTGCATAAACATGAATGCTTGAAATATGTTTGACATACTTGGTGTGTTTGATTTTTATGCTTAATTTCTTTATATTTATGCAAAAACTTCAAAGGAGCATACAAAACTTAAAGATTTGAGTTTTTAAATTTTGCTTTAAAAATCATTTATACAAAAGTCAAGCTTTTAAATGTGAAATTTTGTTTTTGCAAGTTTTTAAGTGTAAAATGAATTTCAATATCCTATGTTCAATGATTTAAACTTGCTAAAAAAAAAAAACTTGATAACTTGCAATAGTTTTAATTTTTGAAGTATTAAATGCAAGTTTTCAAAGACTTTATAAAGATTAATAGATCAAATCTTGCTTTTGAGAACATATGGGCATAAAAACCATTTGGACAAATTGAAATTTGATATAAAATTTTTCTAAATTGTTTAAAGACTTCAAATATATTTTTAATATATTTGCCTTTTGCAATAGTCTTTTCAAAGAAATATGGCGTTTTAAGCATTGACTTTTTTATTTCCTTCATTTTAAAGCCAATTGACCCTCTTGAACAATTTTGTTTTGTCATTTGAAGCTTGTTAAAATAATTCAAGATGGTTAAAAATGAGCTTAACTAGTTTTGAAAATTTTTAAGGTCTTTTCCAAGCAAAAATAAGTTTAAAAGTGTCAAAATCAAAGTATTGAATATATTAAGCTTTGAATGATTTATCCTATTTAGTTTGGCATAAATAAATTTGCTTAAATGAGTTTAGTGCTAAAAATATAATTTTTATGGAGTTGATGCCTCTTGAATTTATATATAGTACCATTTGACTAGTTTGAGGCCTAAAGTGCTTATGAAATTTGCTCATATAAAAATGTTTTTGCAACTTGGACAAGTTTGTTGAATATTGAAATATTCTTATATATTTGTTTCATTGTCAATTGAATGAAAATAAGTATATTTGATCTTTTATGTATGTTTTTGGCACTATTAATTACACATAATGAGCTTAAACTAGTGAAAATTTTATGTGTATTTAAGAGATATACTAGCTATAGTAGTGTTTCTTTGGTGTTTATGTATTTGCTTGAAGGTATGGCAATATATAAATGATGTCCAAACTTGCATAATACATAAAATGGCCTAATTCTTGAAAATTCATGAAAAAGTTGCATAGATATGATTTTGATCTAATATTTGTGTCTTTGCTAGTTCAAATTATGTTTTTAACATTACCAAAGTCTTAATTTTGATTAAAAACATCAAAATCCATGATTTGGAGTCAAAATCACAAGTTGTTTTATGGTCTTTTATGCTGATACAAATAGAGGATCGATCCTTGTTTAATGAAGAATCGGTCCTTATTCAAAAATTGCAGAAATCAAAGTGAAACTCAGCAAAAAATCAATCTTAGTTGAATTAGGGACTGATCTCCCTTTAATGAGGATCGATCTTTTTTGAACCAAAATCGATCCCTTCTTTGGCAGTAGTTAAAAATCATGTGTTTAAACCTCCAAAACTCATTTTCTTCTCTTTCCTTACTTTCGATAGCCAAAATGCCAAATTTTGATTCTTTTTTAGTTGAAAAATGAGGATTTTTCTTTAATGCTTAATTCTTTTATTTTCAAATCTTAAATTTGTTTGTGATTCTCAAATCATCACATACTTATATGTACAAAATTATTCTTGATGAAAGTTTGACTATTAAAACGCTTGGACTTGAAAATAATCTTAAAGAATACGTTATCCTTGTGCTTAAATATTTATTCAATGTTAAATATTTAGCTCAAACTTGAGAATTTATGTATGAAGAACTTCTTGAGCTTAATGAAATATGGTTCACCTATTGTCTTGGTCAAGTGTGCTTATATGATTACTTTGTTTAGTTTGACTTTGAAACTTATGCCTAAAGATCATATTTTTTAAACTTAAGTTAAGTAAATGCTTTACTTATGGTGCTTATCTTTTTAATTTAAGTCAATATTGATCATGGTCTATATTTTGTGCTAACATATTTATCCTTTTGTCGTAAAAGCTTCTTGAATGTTGATTATGTCTTCCTTATGCATATTATTTCTATTTGACCGAAAATGGATTTATATTACTACATTGATAACTTGAGCTTTAGTGCCACCATTATGCTATTTGATATTTAATTTGATAAATGGCCTATAACTTAAGTAAATATGGAATGATTTGTTTTATATCTACCTTGTAATTGGCAACTTGTACTTAATGAACAAAGTTTCTTTTTTCGGTAATAACTTAAAATATGAAAATCATTTTTTAACGATTGGTATAATTTTTATCAATTGATATTTTTTATGCTACTAATGAATATTTCTTGTCAAGTATTTTTCTAAATCTATGAAAGAAAAACTTGAAAGGTGCATGAATCAGTTTATATTTTGAAATTTCAAGTTTAGCAAACAAAACATATCATCTTTCTCAATCAAGCTCAAATACCTTTAAAGACTTGTTCAAATGAAATGGAATAGACAATTCAAAGGTAAATGAGTAAACAATAAAACTTGACAAGGATGGAGGTAAAATATTACTAACTCAAATGTTTTGAATATTTTTCATGAGAGATTATGTGCAAATATATGTTTTTGTACTTGAAAATGTGAACACATTGCACAAATTAGTTACCAAGTCACTTGATAATAGTTGTTTTAATATTTTTGAAAGCTTAAATTGATTAATTCACCTTTAATGATATTCATGCCTGGTTCTTAACTATTTTTTATAAGATGGGTTTCATGCATAAATATTTGTTTAAGATGAAATCTTTGAAAATACCTATGAGTTAAAAAATTTGATCTTTAAATTACTTTGACTCATAAATTATGAATTTAAAATTTGAAACTTTTATACATGTTTATTGGTTGAGTTTTTTGAAACAAGAAATGCCAAATTGTGCCTAATTGCTCGTATATCTTTTTGAATTAGGTATATTGTTATATATGATTTGAAATGTATTTGCATGTACTTATATGATTTTAATTAAAATATATGTTTGAATTGTGTTTAACTAGTAGCATATATTTAGATTTAGTACATTGTTATACATTGAAATAACTTAAAATATATTTGAATAATGTCAATCATGTATTGAATTTTTGGATAATCATTTTTTTATTTCTTTGACATAGCATAAATGTTCATCATATTTGAAAAATCATGCTTTATGTGTAACATTTCTTTAACGATTGGTATGAATTTAAATATATGTGCTTAAATATATGCTTACATGATGTTAATGTTTTAAATTTTAAGCACATTTTATAAAAACATGATTTATGAGTAGTATGAATATTATTTCTTTATCTTTTTGCTCAAAAGTATCATATAGTGAATTTATGATTTTATGCTAAAATGATTATTTTAGACACGTTGAGTTATTTATTCTCTTTTCCTTGAATACATGTATTTGAACTTCATTGTTTTTATTATGCTTCATTGTCATAGGTTTGAAGTTTTGGAATAGATTTGATGAATGCTAACACTATCATGTCTTGAATCCTTATTGAGATAATTTGTGCACTATGTGCTTCATGCATCCTTTGGTATGTTTGTGCTACAATTATGGTTTATGTCTATTGCTTTATACTTTGTGAAATTATAGTGCAATTCTATTGTCTATTGTGATTGAATTTATGATCTTGGCGGGATTGTATGTACTTAGCCATATATATGTTCTTGAAATTGTCCTATGCTTTAAATTGATTTCATTTTCTTTTGCTATGACAAAAAGAGGGAGAAATATATATAATGGACAAAATTTGCTTTTAAGTGCTTATTGAATATTATATGATGGTATTGCTAATGTGCATAAATGATTCATAGTATTGTTGTATATTGTGTTGGAAATGTGATGTCAAAATGGCCTTACTGATATTGCTTTGGGACTAAAAATTGTGCTTGTATTTAAGGGAGCTTATATTGGAAAGTTGTCTTGAAAATAGAGGGAGTTTTTTCATATACACTTTCAAAATATTTAATTGATTAAAAGGGAGCTTTTCAAAGCAAATTTATCTAAAATTTTATTATATCAAAAATTGATATAACAAAACATTAAGTTAAGTTTATCATTATCAAAGTTATTCATTTACTAATTTTCCCTTGACATAATTTTTTAATCAATTCTTGAAAAATTACTAAATATTATTAGATCTCAATTTTTCTCAACAATTCATCTCTTAAATGAATATCATTTGCAAAAATATGTTTAAGAAAAATTAACTTTTTTATTTGGTAAAAAATGTCAAAATATACAATATTGGGCAAAAAGGATCATCCCATCATATAGAAGATTGATCCCGTATTCCAAAAGCTTATCTTTGTTTTCAAGCTTGAGGATTGATCCCAAAATCAATCCCCTTAAGTTAGAATGCTCATTCCTTATTTTTTAAGCTAGAGGGATCAATCTTTCATTTCTAATGGCTATATTTTTTAATCTAAAAGCATGTGGATTGATACCAAAATCGATCCCCTTCGCATAAAAAGTTTGAATAAAAACAAAATTTGAAAGAAGTAAAAGCTCTTTTTCAATTATAATGATTCACAACGATTAGAGATGATCTCCCATTATAGAAAGAAGCCTCCAACACATTTTAAATGAGAGAAAGATAAACCAAGAGCTTCAGAGTCCATAGTGCTTCAACTACAAATTCTTTTTGTAATCCTTGTATCAAATTTTCATTTGTCTCTTCATTTTTGTACTTAACCTTAGCAAACACTTAACTAATAGAGGTTTTTACTAGTTTGCAAAATTCATTGTATTAAAAAAGGGCTTAATGAGTCAAGAGGTGAAATATCCTCTTAAGAGCTTTATAAAGGATTTGGTAGAATTCTATAAAGGGGTCAAGGTTGCTACCTTGACCTTGATAAGATAGAGATTGTAATTTATATAAGAATATTTTTCATTAGTGGATTTGAAATTTGGCTAGAAAAACTAAGAGAGAGGATGTAGATACCTTTGGAGAAAAACCAAACTTCTATAAATCCTTATGTTTGATCTTTCTACTCTTACTTCTTTAGTTTTATTGTTGTCTACTTATACTATAATTTCATAATTTTCTTATTTTTTTAGTTTTTCATTTACAATTATATGAAAATTTATCTTTGGGTAAGAATTTAGAGACGATCCAATTTACCTCTTCCTAGATTGTTATCTACATTTCAGTTAACAAATAGTTTGATTTTAAAAAAGGTCAATGAATAGGTACACATGGCATAGAATTTCGCTTTTTATTTTACCTTTTGATTTGTTTAATTTTTTAATCATATAATTTACAGCAAAAGAAATCAGTAAATAATTTTTTTTAAAAAATTTTAATTGAAGTATGGACAACAAAACAACTCGTATATGATGGATTTCGGTTCGTTTAAATCCAATAGTGCGTTCTTTTCATTTGATATCGAATCAAGGTTTTTTCTCAAAAATGAAAGTCAAATCAAAGATATAGTTTTTCGTCTTGCTTTAACTATATTTATTAAATTATATTTTTAATTGTTTATTTAATTATAATATGTATTATATTAACAAAGATATTATTTAATATCTTAAATGTACAAAAATTCTATATTTATACATAATTAAAATATAATCCATCTATCCATTATAAAAATTTGACTCATTTTTATTTTTGTTTGATCCTCGTTCCAAGTTTGGCATATTACTTTATTTTTTCTTTTTTTTTTTATTTTTTTAATTTAAATAAATTTTGTAAAAAAAAAAACTTTATGTTGGTGTCCACATGACATCCCAATTACTTTTTTTTAATTTTTTTGTTTTTTAATTAAATGAATTTTATAATAAAAAAAGCTAGTGGATAGAAATATCAAAAAAATTTGTATCCGATGAGTTCATCGATAAGCTTTTTGTTTTTTAATTCTCTTTTTAATTTTTTAATTTTCCTTTTTTTCCTTTTATTAAAAGTAATTTTGTGAAAAAAAAAAAAAACTAATGGAGGTGTTGATGTGGCACCCCATTTGACTTTTTCCTTTCATTTTTTTTTATTTTTTTTAATTAAATAAATTTTACAACCACTGGTGTTAATCCATAGAGATACCAAAGTAATTCATATCCAACAGATTTCAATCATGTCCATCTAATAAAAGAAAATTTTTTAAATTGAGATTAACTTGAGATAAATCAAGTTTTTTTAAAATAAATAAGCTCGAGTCAAAAACATATTTAGAGTGTTTTGTCATGACCCATTTCAAGATATATATAAAAGTATATATTTTATTATTTATTTAATTTTACACATATAAATGTATTATATTATTAAAATTATTTTTAACCTATATTTAAGAAATTAATATTTTAAACTTATTATGGAATGTAAATGTGACACTATGAGCATTTTTTTATTTTTTCTTTTTTTTTTCAGTTTTTTATTATTTTTTTTTTATTTTTCAATTTTTTTGATTTATTTTGTTTTTGGCACTTTTTTTGTTAGATAAATTTTATGAAAAACAAATGCCAATTAATGTATTTACGTGTCATTCTTTTTTTTGTTACCTTTCACTTTTTTTTATTTTTTTAATTAAATAAAATTTTAAAATATATATACAATAAATATAGATGATAAAATAAAAAAAAATTCGACCCACGATAACGCTAGTGTATTTTTCTAGTGAAAGTTAAAAGTTATTACTTTCTTATAGCAAGCGAAATGGCAACTTTCTTATACAATCAATTTCATTAGACTCTTAATTCAAAAAATCTTTATTTTTAATGTTTATTCAAACAACTAATACTAACTTTAACTAAAAAAATGAAGTGAAGTCAGATCCTTAACCAAGTAAATATGAAAAGCATGTTAGGGGCATTTGATGGTCAAAAGGGTATAGTGATCTTTTTTCCTCTCAAAGTTTTCAGCAGATAACTAAGGCTATCATTGTCATTTGTGCCATTGATATGGTCAGTGCCACCTTAGTTTGGCTCTATCCTAATTGTCCTCTTATGGTCCCCTTTAGCGTTTTTATAGACTTGAATTTAACCTAAACTAAGAACTAAAATAAATAGTAAATAAAATAAAGTACGGTTGAACGCAAACCATGAAATGTTAGAAGAAAAAAAAAAAAACCTAAAAAAAGAAGACAAAAGTTGATCATAGAAAACTTTGCCATGAAGATGTCAAAAACCAGTAATTTGACGCCACGTCATCATTATGCTCCAGACAAAAAAGCGTCTTTTCCGCATTCCCCATAGTTTTGTTTCATCCCAAGGCAACCTCCACAAAAGATTCCGCGACCAATTCCCCTCCATTTATTTCACTACCGGGTACCGGGTCTCCCGGTTACTCTCATCAGATATTACGCCCCCTCTCCCACCTCTGGACCCCACCATCTTCCCGGCTTCGTCCGAACTTCCCAGCTCCCTGAATATCCAAAAGAAGTTTCTTTCAACGACCAGGTGGGTCCCCAGGAAAGATGAGTATGCCTTCTTTTTCTGTCATGTTAATTAAAATAAATAAATTTATTTATTATTATTTTTTGACAGAGGAAGAGAAAGATTTTTTGTTTTCTTTTGGATATAAAAAAGGGTAACCATCCAAAAAGGAAGAAACAAGAAAAACATAATAGGGTCTCCAATAACACCACAAAACGAGAGAAGTAGATCGTTGATGGACGACTTGTTGGGCCTGCTGAGGATTCGAGTCAAACGGGGCGTAAACCTTGCCGTTCGTGATGTCCGAAGCAGCGATCCTTACGTTGTTGTTAAGATGGGCAGACAGGTCTGTTTCTGTTTCACTCGCCTCCTTTTCTTCCCTTCTATTGGCCTTGTCCACGACTCCCTTGTTGATTTCTCTCTTAGTTTTTTTCTGTTTTTTAATTATGATCTCCAAGTTAAAAGTTTATCATAATTAATAATGATATGATTCTTTTATGATTGGTAACAAATTTACATGGAATTCTTTTTTTTTTTAAGAAAAAATATGTTATTTATTTACGAAGATTGCTTTGATGGGATGTAATTGACCTCTCGAAACTTTCAGATTTGGGGTTATTATAACTTGAAATGTTGTGTTCCATTACAATTTGAAAAAGAAAAGAAAATAGAATTTTGGTGGAGTCTAGTTAGGTAAAGATTCCTGTCCTTGTTGTGTCAATGTTCCATCATTATTTGTTTTCGATCGTTTATAATTTCAAAGATAACACTGTCAAATATATCATTATGTGGCTGAATATAATAATTTGATTATAGATTGTATGAAGATCAATAGGAGCGGTTCCTTTTGATTGATGGATCTCAAAGATTTTTCCTCTGTCAAAAGTCTTATTTTATCAAAGTTGACTTCGACATTGAATAACTCTAAACTTACTAATAATTTTGAGAAAGTAAGTTGCTGAATAGTTTAGAATTTGATGAGAGAATTTGATGTGAATAATTAGACTGAAGGCAACTATGCATTTCTTACTATGTAAAGTTATATCTTGCAGTAAGATTATCCACAATAATCATTCTTTTTATTTAATACTTTAAAATTGAGAAACCCTTCAATACACTTGCGGACACTGGTTAAAAGTTTTCAACATACCTCATTAGGATATATTTAAAAAAATTAATATAATTAATAATGGGATATGTATCAATATTCTAAATCCGCTTGTGAAGTTTAAAAATACCACCAATGCTGTGTAGAATAATAGTCCTTACCTTAATTGCTTTTTGTAAATGATTAAAGGAGGTGTATTCCTTATTCATGTGTTGATCTGACTTGGATTTGACAGCTTAGACATGAATTTTTTTGCTAAAAAAAATTTTAAGTTCCATTTCTACCAATTATTCTTGGAGTCAATTTTGAGCAATTTGCTCACTGTTTTATTTTTTTTTTAATTTGAATACTTCTTGCAGAAATTGAAAACTCGTGTGATAAATAAGGATGTTAATCCTGAGTGGAATGAGGATTTAACTCTTTCCATAACAGATCCTAGTCAACCAATCAAGCTGGTAAGTCTTTTGGTTACTAATCATTATATCAGTGTGGTGCAAAAGTGGAAAGCAAGTTCAATAACCAACACTTGCATTATATAGGAGAACTTGTAGCACCTAGCTTCTAATGCCAAATTTATTCCTAGATAAATACCATTCCTTATATTTTGTAGCTTCTAGCTTTAATTGGAAGCAAATTTCCACCAATGCATAATGATGACTCTTACCTATATCAATAAGTAAAACATGTGTGTTCTTTGGACTTGTGATTTGGACTTTTGATGATGTTGATATTTTTCTTTTTCCACTATCAGATAGGCTAAACCTTGATCTTTAAATTGTGAGATAATTCATGTTCTGTTGATTTTGAGTTTATTACTTGATTAAAACTAGAAATTCATTTGCAGGTATATCTTAATTGCTGATTCTCTGATAATCTTAAAATTAGTTCTCAACTGATTCATTGTTGATATGCTTTTGTCAATTCAATGCATACTTTTTATTGTGTCTAAAATGATCTTTTAGAGGTTTATAGTTACTGTGTTGTCTCCTTGATGATGCTAATGATGTTCATTCTTTGCAAAGGTGTTATTAGTGAAAACTTCTGAACAAAAATCAATGTCAACATGCTGATACCAAATTTGGATATGTTAGTTGTATAACTATCAGGAACTACACACTTTTTTTCAGGAATTTAGTCTGAAGCAATTATCTGTTTTGCTGGTGTCTTGTTTAATTGCTCTTCTGTGGACTTTTAACATTGCTGATAGACAGCAAAACACGATCAAATCATAGAAGAATAGCATACATGATCAGATGGCATATTGTCACTTTAAAGAACAAACAAACATAACCAAACAAAAGAGAAGAAGAGTAATTGAAGAGAAAATTTCATGTCCAAGTGTGAATATGATAAGATTTTAGAAACATCCCAAGATATTTAAAAATTTTTAATATATAACTTATTAAATCTATGACTAAGGCTAACGGTAAACTTTGAATGTTCGTGTTTGGTGTAACATGGGTTTCTATTGGTCATATTGAATCCTGTATCACAAATGGCTTATGGTGGCTGATTGTTTTGCTAGATTGTTGAACCCTTAATCACTTCTGAATTCCTCTCTTTCCTCCATTCCCTCCCACACACAAATCCATAAAATAAAGGAGAGGGTGGGAAAAAATTAGTGCTGCTTTTTCAGCGTGATATCCTAACCAAAAATGACAGAAGCTACTCTGTATATGCCACTTCTGGACCAGATATTTTCCATTTATTTTCCTGTTTCCTCTTTTATTTTTAATTTCATACTGATAATCATTTTTATTCTGGCAAGAAAACAGAATAAAACTGATGAATGCTTAGGAATTTCTTTTTAGTAAACATTTATGGAATATCATATGAAAGATAGAGAGCAGTCGTGCAAAAGAGGACAGAGAAACACTAAAAGGATTCAATTAATAGTTTATAAGTATCTAATTAACTTTTGATCTTAAGGTTTTGTGTGTTAATGAAACAAATTGTAGCTGTCAATGTCAAGTACAGTTAACTGGATCTTTTTTGCTTTAGTTTAGTTTTTTCCCCATACTTTGTGTTTTTTTTTTTTTTTTTTTTTTGTTTTGGTGATCTTTTCTTCTTTCTCCTATGCTTAAATTCAGTTTTTTTCCTCCAACCTTCTGGTTTCCTCACAGATAAGTTATTTCAAACTTGTACTTCTATAAGCATCTTTGTTACTATGTACTTTTGATATTTTACATATTATCATTATTAAAATATTTAAACCAAAATGCATTAATTTTAATCTGAAGCAATTACTAGAGTAAATTATTTGTTTTGAAAGATAAAGAAAAACCATAAAAATAAATTTGCAGGCTAAAGAGTATTGCTGCCCCTTTGAATCAAAATACTGGCTTTATCCTCGCTTGGGGCAAAAACATATCTTCTCTTAAATTTGTTGAAAAGTAACTGATAATTTCAACGATATGCTGCCAACTTTTTTTTTTTATCTTTTCTTCACCCTCTCTCTTTTGGCAATAATTATGTTTTGTTGTTTTGCCATTTTAATGTATAAAGTCATTTTCTGGTATTATTTTGTTTACAATATTTTATGTTTCTGCATGATCCAGACTGTGTTTGACCATGACACATTTAGCAAGGATGACAAAATGGGAGATGCAGAGTTTGACATCAGGCCATATATGGAAGCCTTGAAAATGAATTTGGGAGAAATCCCAAGTGGAACCATAATATCAAGGGTGCAACCAGGCAGGAACAACTGCCTGGCTGAAGAGAGCGCCATTTATTGGATGGAAGGGAAGGTTGTCCAAGATCTTTGCCTCAGATTGAGAAATGTGGAGTGTGGTGAAGTGGAAATTCAACTTCAGTGGATTGACCTTCCTGGCTCCAAAGGTTTAGGAAGTTCATGAAAGCTGTTTTGTCTGGCTTCTGTCTTGAATGTTCCACGGCAGGTTCCAGATCTTCCACTACCGGATGCCTTGTGAGTTTCATGGTGAAGTTGGTTTGTTCTTTGAACAGTTGAGTATGTAGTCAAATCTATCAGCTAGTATCTGAATTGTGGCTCATATATAGGATTGAACAAATTTTGGTTTGTCTCATCACGGATACCCAGTGAAGTAATTACTGTGTGTACAAAGTAACTTACTGAACTTTAATGGTCTTTGCCAGAAGCTATACCTGTTCAAAGGTTCTTCAATATATATTTAACCAAGCTTTTTCATATCAAACTTTCTTGGTCTCCGAGCAAAAATTGCTAGATAAATTGTTATTGAAATTTGAACTCAAATTTTCTTGGGGGCAAAAATTTGTTGAATGGTATAAAATGCTTTTTGCAAATTTTGTTACATTATGTTAACAGCTTTTGCAAGAAATTTAGAGACCGAAGGTAAGGCTCTGAAATCTGAATTATATGGTCATATTTCCACTTTAGTTATATGTGCCAATTGATTTCATTACATGGTTTTTTTTTTGGGTTATATCATGAGGGCAAAGCTTTAGTAGAGAAGGGTGAGGTTTGGTTTGAAATCAGACCTGTAATGTTCCTTCAAGCATCTTTAACTACTAAGTTAAAGGTTTGGGGAACAATTTCATTACATGTTTAAAAATTAATGATTGTTTTCTACTTATAAAAGCAAAAAGGGAAAAGGGCGAAAAAACAAATACACTGAAAATTTTAAGCGAAATATTTTTTAAAAAATTTTAGATTTTTTAAATAACAGAAAAAAACTGTCCATGTTTTTTCATCTTTAAACAATTTTTGATATAACAATACTAATAATAATAATTCTAGGCACTGTAGTTAGAGTTTTAAATTTCACATTTACACAAACCATCAAGTAATTAACTAATAACTATGTTAATTTAATGATTTCTTCTTTTTTTGTTTTTTTTAATTAATGGACGTGCATCAAATTTATATTTTACATATATATAGTCAAATTTTTTCTTGATTTATTTATATATTGATTTTTATATAAAATGACTCTAAATATGTTTGGTACAATAAATAGGGCTGATATATGTTGATATATCCCATTAATTTTCGCTCTCCTCTATTTTTTTTTTTTTTTCCTTTCTCTTATTTGTTGCTCGACTTCTTTCTTCTACCTCCATGCCTTTCTCCGTACTTTCTCCAAGTTATGTTTTCAACTTCTACTATTATTTTCTCTCCTTTTATTTCATTTTTTTTTTTTATCTATTTCTCTCTTTAAAATATAAAACGAGGACAAAAATACCAAAATAACTGCAACATTTGTAAAAATTACCCCTTAATCTCTTTTTTTTTTTTTAAATATTCATGAAGAATGGAGATTTGAATCAACTTTTTAAGCAAGAAGAATAATGCACTAAGCACTGAGCGAGTTAACATTATCTTAGTTTTGACAATTCAAGCTTAGTTAATCCAAACATGCGCTTACCATTGAATTGATCAAGTAAATAAACTTTGAAATCGTGGAGGAGTGTGATTAATGACAATTCTAAATAAAAAAGCGTTGACAATTTTTCTACCATAGTTATAGTTAAAGTTAAGGGAATATAATGGATATAAATTGACTAAATATTTAATTTAAAATAAAACATTTTATTCAATTTAGGATTAAATATTTTAATTTATATAAATAAAAACTAAACGTTATCAAATGTTTACAATTAAAAATAAAATTAGATGAAAATATGTGTGTGTGAAACACGTATCATTAACTTTAATAAAAAATGATAATTAAATAAAAAAAAAGGTCATGTGTCACTTTTTTAGTGATTCAGTATTATTTTAAATAAAAAACTAAAAATAATCTTAAAATTAAGATTTATTTTTTAGAAAAAAATAAAAAAATCATTCTTTTTTATTATTTTAAATACAATTTAAAAATAAAAAGTAAAAAAAAAAATTTCCTAGTTTTGGTTTTGTTACATAATAATTAAGCTTTCAATTACTCAATATTAATTTATAAAAAGAAAAGTCACCAATCCATATTATAACACCCATGAAATTCAAAATCCCATAACTAAATTAAGAAATTTTGTTTGATTTCAAAAACCCAAATCCTTTCCTTACTGTTGGAACCAAGAAATTTTTTTTTTATTTCAAAAACCTAAATCCTTTCCTAAATCTTTTCCATATTGTTTGAACCAAAAATTTTTTGTTTGATTTCAAAAATCCAAATCCTTTCCCTATTCTTGGGTACTCTGATTTCGAAAACCCACTTTTCCTATTTTCGCTTTTGAACACCCTTGAATCGTAAACTGATTTTCTCAACTACAGGTTCCTGGTTTATGTGTTTCACCATATTCTTTTTCTTTTCAAACAGAGGACTATACTAGCATCTTTATTGTGCTTTTCCACAAAGTCTTCAAGGAATTACTTGAGAAGAAAGGTAGATGGTGAATCAAGTTTTGACTTCTTTCTATAATCTATAGACAAGCGTTCCAAAAGCAATAGCCCAAATCAGAACTAGTTCCACCACTAACAGCATTAAATACAAAAAATCCTTACAAACTAGTGCAATTGTAAATCAATTTTCTTAGCCTTCTCTATAGTAATCCACCTAGTATATCCCTATGCAAGAACAAAACAATGGGAGATTTCGTAGAGAAACAATAGTTAAAGAGAGAAAAATCTGAAGTTAGGATAAAAAAATCTGGAAAAAAAAAAGAAAAAAATTGTTTTATTCTTATGTAACTAACATTTTTTATGATTTTATTATTTTTTTGAATTTTTGTATAAATCTGTGTCAGTATAAAACTAAATCACGCAAGTAAATCATGCGTAGGAGACATGCACAAATTTCATTATAAATTTATCTTTAATTGTAAATATTCGATAACATTTATTTCTTATTCGCACAAATTAAAACTTTTAGTCATGAATTGAACAATTAGATAAACTTTTAATCCCAAATTAAACATTTAGCCATATAAATTCTACACATTCGTTCTTGACCAAATTTGCTAACTTTTCATACAAGTTTAATTGAGGTTTGTTTAATTATGCATGTTAACTTAATAGCTAAATGTGTTTATTTTATTAAACTTCATATGCACTATATATGTTTTGAAATTTTTAGATTATACATTTGATATATAGGATCATAATTATAAAAAGACCAAACCATTTTCTATTAACGAAAGAAAAAGATAAAGGATCATTTTTCTTAATTAGGGGGCATTAATGCACACCACACCACCATAATCCACTCAAGAGCATGTGTGTGCAATTTGCATTTTATATATTCTCTACATAAAAACTCACAAACATAAATTTAATTTAAATTATCTTTATACCCCTAATTTCAATTTCCAAAGCAGAAGTCAATTTTAGAAGTATTCAAAAATTTAACATGAATTTTTGCAAAAATGTCCATTTCCCTACAATTAAAAGATCCCTCTGCTTACATTAAAAAGAGCTTTACAAATATTGTACACTTTGGTTTGTGTTGGTGTCGAGCTTCGACCTGAGGCTATTTTTGTGAATTTAAAAGAGAAGGATGGTTAGAAACAAAGGCAAAGGGTGTTCCTTACATTTACACTCTGACATGTAAGTCAACAAAGATCAAGTTGGTAAGAAAGTAAGAAGGAGAGAGAGAAATGAATAGGATAAACCTATCTTCACGGTGCCTAAGTCTTCAAATTTATAGGTAAGTTGAGAAGAATCATAAGGGGAGAATTAAGACAAGGCCAAGCTGAGGTGGCACTGACCATGCATGTTAGGTCAGCATAAATAACAAAGATACCTTTAGTTGTCTGCTAAAAGCTTTGAGAGGGAAAAAAACCATTATATTTTTTTGACTATCAAATGCCACTAACCCTTTGTCCCCTTAACAAGTGGTTTAGGTATCAAATCACCAAATTTATTATTGACATCCCTGATGTGGGATAGATTGGTTGAAGAAATAGATTGCCGCTTGGTTCATCAAAAGTCAACATTGTAGGGAGAGGTTGGTTTTGGACGATGACTAACTTTAAGCCACAGTCCAACTTGGCAATTGTTCGATCTCACATGTGTGTTCTAGATTAAGTGCATAATTAGTTTAAAGGTTACCGAGGTGATAGTTGTTTGGGATGATTCGAGATTAGTGTTGGAATTCATCTAGCTATGGTGAGACTTGTATTTTCTTTCAAAAATTTGAATTTAAGCCTCTATTTTAGACCCTAGAGGTGAACTGGGCTTTTGGTTTACCCTTGATGGTTGTTCAATTTAGATGGTCCAACCTGAGCTTCATTTAGTTAAATTGGTCTAACACCATTAAATGAGGAGAGAGGTGGTTTGAGCAAAAAAATTTAAAACAGAAAGATAAAAAAACATTTTTTCATTTATGCTTCGACACGTGGTGCGAAACATGTTGTCCATTTGGTCTATGGTGCCATTATATAAAAAACTGGTAGGGCTTTAATTTTTCACATTTTGTTTTCTGCACTCTCAATCTGACCTAAAATTTTTTATCTCAACAGTTTTCTAGCCTTCAAAGTTTTTTTCTACACCTACTTCTGTACGTTTTTCTAACCATTTCCTCTAGTATGAGTTTTAGAAAGGCTTAGAGTTATAAGGTAGAGTTAAAGGGAGCTTAATGAGGGCAGTAAGATGATAAGTTAATCTTCCATATTATTGGGGGTCATAACTATGCAAAGACAGCTTATTGGTTTAGCCTGATGTCAGAAAAATGGTAGCGATGTAATGAAAAGAATACTCAGGTAAGAAGCAAGCGAGTTTTGAGCATGAAAGAATTGTGTGCTCAAATCAACTTTGAACTTCAACATCCATCTATTTTCCTTGTCTCTCGGGTTGGTCTATCTTCTATGGCTAACCTTATTTTTTTTTCGATCATTTCCCTTTTTGGGGTTTGATCTTCTCCACCTCCTGCCACTTCTATTCTCCCCTCTTAATCAACTTTTTTAGACATCTCATCCTCTTTTAAAGGGTCTTCACCTCATCCTTCTTTCTCTAAGATCGAGCTATTTTTATCTATTACTCTTTCTTAGGATTTTTCTTTCACCCAAAAGTTAAATTCTTCTGATGATGGAGGTTTTGAAGAATAACAAGAGAAAGGGAGCACCTCTATTAGAGAAAGTGATAACGAGGGGAAAAGTCTTATGGTGAAGGATGAACTCGTCAAGGTCTCTGTATATACTCATTATGGCCTTTGCATGATCTTCAAGGACATGATGAGATAGCTAACAGGCATGACAAATCTAGAAGATTGTTCTAACATGTGCTTGACATATCATGTTCATGCTCTGGGTACCACTTTCTTTTTTTTTAGAGAAAAAGTACAGTATAATAAGGCCAAACTCCTCAGACAAGGTTACTGATAGACTAGAGTCACATCGACTTTATGTATATTAAGATTCGTTTATAGTCGATCTGAGCTTTCCACTTCATCTTTTATTCATTTCATTATTAATTCTTTCAATTTGACCATCATTAAGCTCACTCTAAATTCTATTCAGTACATAGTCGCTTTTATTATTCTTTGTCAACAACTAAATATTTTTCCTTCTCTTTTTCTATTTAGGGAGTTTTTTTCTTTTAAAAAAAATCTTAGTGAAAACAGGTGGTTTTATATCACCACTTAACTAAATAAAAGATTTTTTACCAATTGCCTAAACTCAATAAAGAATTGGAAGCTATTCTTCCTATGCCTTGAGAAGCAAAAGGCAAATAAAGATAGTGAGCTTAAGGTTGAGGTTTGGGAAATAATGAATACACTCGGCTCCTTTATGGATGTACTAATGGCTTTCTTCATCCTTGATCTATCAGTTTGGAATAAGATTTTAGATTTTACATGTAGGGAGAGCTTGTCATCAATGCTCATGGGTTGACCTCTTCGAAAGTAATAAATAGGATGAAGTATTAGGATAAGTTTAAGGTAACCTTGTAAGGTTTTATTTTAAGTTAATTTTTTTTATCTAATTGTTAGCTTATTTTGTAGAGACGGCTGGTAGTAACGACTTCGACTTCTCGTTATACCAACACATCTCGAAGCCTAAAAAAGGTCGAAAAAAGATCCAGCTCGAGGTCTCGTCCCTTAAGGGAGATAAAGTGGTCAGCACTTCTATGCCCCACTCCCTTAAGTCGAAAGTGGAAAGCTAGGACAAGTTGAGGCCTATCCTCTACATCGACGTAAACATCATCTCTTTCAGCCAAAAAACCATAGGTGGAGACTTCTTCCTCTGCTTCTGATAACCCTTAAGCTAGGGTGCTAAGGCCTAGCTCAAAAAGAATATGCATGGGGTTAGATTATGCTCTAATAGATGACCTCATCTCTAACCTTGATGTAGCCAGGAGCTTTTGCAAGGTTGTAATTCTTTCTCTTAGTGAGTATCTCTTGACCTTAGCTTGGTTTCTTATTATTGTTATTGTTTTTATTTTTTTAAGTCTAAAGTCTTTCCATGCAATCCAAAAAAAGTTCTTGCCTTAACTTCTGGAAACAATAACCAAGCCCTCCACCATGCTTATCTTGCCATAGGTCATATATTGAAGGTTGAGAAAAATATGGTTGCCTTTGTCAAAGAGCACAAGAAGAGCTTAGAGGCATTGAGAACATCAAGTCAAGCCCCAATGCATCTTACAAGAAAGAGGTCGAGCTAAAAAAAAAGTAAATAAGCTGACAGTGAAGCTAGAAGCTATCTCGATTGACCAAGGCTTTAGTCAAATCTATGAAAGAATAGGCTGAGCTAAAGTTTAATGATGCTCGAGCCAAAATTGCAAGGCTAAAGTCCAAGTTAGATGCCTAGGATAAGAATGAGAAGAAACTAAAAGTGAAGACAGTGGAAGAGTACATGATCTTGGATGACTGTCTTTAAGTAAAGATAGAGTTTTTAAGAAAAAACATATGTGGTGCCTTCCAGCTGGCCAAAGATAAGGTATAGTTCAAATTCTCCTCTCTCGACCTTGACCTTTCTGATATTGACATCAATAATATCAAATCGAAAGCTTATCCAAATCAACATAAGAAGAATGAGGAAAAAAAGGAAAAGATAAAGATAAGACCACCTTAGGGATCGTGAAAGAAGTTGTGAAGGTTATTAAAGGTGAAGTCATCCCTCACGCTCCTACTGATGAAAATGCTTCCTCCACCGCTACTGCTACTGATGAATAAATTTTGTAATTTTTATTTTTGACTTTGTAATTTTTTTTTGTGTAAGGTCAACTTTTTGTAATAACCTCCCACCTTTAATTGATGTGTTTTGTTACAATAAAATAGAAAGAAAATTTTTTCCAAGTTTCAGCTCAGATTTATCATCATTTTTGTCTTATTTGCACAAGTTTGAGAATGGTTAACCGATCTAAAGAAGGATAAATGGATTGAAGACTTATATAATTGCTTAGATAAAATAAACATAATTAGAAGTTCTAGGTTGAATTTCTTCAAATTACTTAAATGCAAGCTTATTGAAAATAATTTAATTCATGTGTTTGTGTACAAAATAATACAAGTATGAGCTCAGTTTGAACCGATCTACTAGTAATAGACTTGATTTGCATTTCACATCTTTGGCAATGCCATTCACAAAATAATACAAGTGTGAGCTTGGTTTATATCAAGCTACTGATAATAAATCTTTAAGTTGTCTATGTTTCATGTATTTGGAATGATATCACCATTAAGATTATGTAATTTGTAGGTCGCATCATGAACGACCTCCTTAATAATATATGGCCTTTCCCACATCGAGATCAATTTGCTGCCTCAGTCATCTACCCCTGAAGCTTTATCTTTTCTAAGTATCAGGTCACCCTTCTTGATGTGCTTACACTAGACCCTTTTATTATAATAATTGGTTACCTTTTACTGGTAGGCTATAATCTATGTTAGGGTTATGTCTCTTTGTTCTTCGACGAGGTCTAGGTTGGCTTTAAGTGTCTATTTTTTTATGCTAATTCAATTCTTAAGCTCACCAGGTTGATCTCAACCAGCAATATAACTTTTGTTCCAAATACCAAGTGAACGGGGATTTCACTAGTGGGCACCTTTGTGGTCATCATCAAGGCCCATAAAACTCTCGATAGCTCATCTGCCCACTTTTCTTTTGCCTCGTTGAACTTTTTTTTTAAAGTTTCTAATATGGTCTTATTTGCAGCTTCGACCTATCAGTTGGACTAAAGGTGGCCAATTGACGTGAACCTGAGGTCGATGTGAAGATTTGAGTATCATTCTCTAAACCTTGGATTTTTGAATTGTTTGCCATTGTCCCTTATTATAAATTGAGGTAATCCGAATTTATAGACTATGTTTTTCCACACGAATTTCTTGACTTGTGCTTCTGTGGTTATGGCTAGGGCTTTAGCTTTTAACCATTTTGTGAAGTGATCTACTGCCATTAAGATGAATCTCCTTTGACCTATAGTCGAGGTGATTGGTCCAATGATATCCATTTCTTACTGCATGAATGACCACGGGTTAATGATAGAAGTGAGCTTGGTTGAGAAAAAATGTCACACGTGGGTAAATCTTTGACATTTGTCGTATCTTTTCACTAGTTCGATTACATCCCTCCTAATTGTGGGCCAACAATGGCCCTACTTCAGCACTTTATAAGCCAAAGGTCAAGGTTTGAGGTGACTTCCATATATTATTTCATGAATTTCTCGTAAGACGTACTCTTTTTTTTTATCAACACATCTTAAGTAGGGTAGGCTAAAGGATCTTCTGTATAATTTTTCTTTGGTCATTATGTACCGATAGGCCTTTCTCATTAATACCTTAGCCTAAACATTTTTATCATGTGACACTCTCATAGTCAAGTATGCTTTAATTGACGTCATCTAGGTTTTTTTCTCTATGACCTGTCCCACGAACTTATCCTTGATACTTTTATATGCTAGTTCTTTTACTAAAACTCAGTCTAAACTTTTCGTTGTTGTTCCTAAAGCCAAATTAGACAAGGACTGTGTATTGAATTTTTTAACCTTGGTATCTTTTTTACCTCAACTTTCTTAAAGCCAGCTAGCAAGGTTAGCACTTTATCAAGATACTTTCCAATTTCATCTTTTCGAGCTTCGAACTCTTCATTAATCTGACCAACCACTAGTTGGGAGTCGCTATAAGCAGTTATGTGTTGAACATTTAGCTCGATTGTCAACCTTATGCCAATTATCAATTCTTCATATTTTGCTTTGTTATTAGATGCCCTGAACTTGAATCTCAAAACGTATGGGTACTGTAGCCCTTCTGAACTGATCAAAATGAAGTCGACTCTTTTACCCTAGCTTGTAGCTGATTCATTGACATAAAACTTCCAATCACCTTATCTAGGGTTTTTTCTTTTTTTTCAAATTGTCCTTTCGGTTGTATCGAGGTACATTCTACGATGAAGTCTGCTAGCACTTATGATTTTGATGTAGATCTCGATAAAATGTGTAGGTCAAATTTGTTGAGCTCTACTGCCTTACTTAATTAGCCTTTTCAACATTTTAGGCTTTTGTGAAACTTGCCTTAGTTGCTGGTCAATCAGGATGTGGATCATATGTGTAAACATCATTTTTTAAATTATTATTATTATTATTATTATTATTATTTAATATTTTTTTCATTTTTTATTTTTTTCTCTTTTTTCTTTCTTTTTTCTTTCCTTCTTTCTTTTTCCTTCTTCTTCTTCCTTATCCAGTTCAAATCTAGTGCATTAAATGCACAATTCCTAAAGTCTAAAATCACCGTCGCTAGTTGCCAGCAGCCGACCAACAAATCGCTTATCACGCATGGCAAACGTGAATTTTTAGTTGAAAAAAATAGGATTCAAATCCCAGAAGATCTAGGATTTGAATCCCAATTAGCTCTATAAATAGAGCTTGTAATCATGGAAGAAAACAATCGGAGAGACCCATAAAAAAAAGAGTTTTCTAGAATAAAAAAGTGTTTCCAGAATAAAAAAAATTTTCTTTTTGTAAAACAAAAATACAATAAAAATCACACAATCCTTCTCATAGGGAGGAACCCAGTGCCAGAAAAACTACATAAAAAAAAAAAGTCAGTTGATTAAAAAAAAAAAGGGAGACCGAAACTTTGAGCCCCGATCTACATTGATCGGGGCTATTTTCAGTGAAAAGGATACCGGATCCAGAAAACGCACGTCGAGGAGAACATTTTGACATTTTTTTAAAGATTTTTCGACCATCGGTGATGGCCACCGATGACCGACGAACGGCGATGACGAGACAACGATGACGACTGACCGGTCCCCTTGTTTCTTTTGTCTGAGAGAAAAGGGGAAGTTTTTTTTGTGGGGAGAAGAAAAAATGGTCGAAAAAAAATTTTTAGTTTTATATAAGCGGCCAAAACCCAAAACGATGTCATTTCACTAATGCCCAAAACGACATCGTTTTAGTCTCTGAGGATCCGTGCATTGACCCGTGACTCGACCCGAGGTCCGTGCAACAGACCCGATTACCCGACTCATCCTCAGACCCAGATCGATTCAAGTGAACCGGACTAGACCGTCGCTAAACCGTTGACACCAGAACCGGACCATCCCCGAACCGCCAATCCGATCGGACCTACGTTGATCGGACCGTTGACCGGTCTGATTCAAGAAAAAAATTTATTTTTTGAATTTTTTAAAGATTTTTTTTATACATTATTTTTGTTATTTTAATTATTATTATTAATATTTATGCATGTAAAAATGTTTAAATTTACCAAAATAAATTTTTATTGTTTTATAATATTTAATAATATAAAATTGATAAAAAAAACAAGAAAAGAAAATTTTATCTAATGATGGGATTTAAAGGTATTCTGAGTAGTGATACTTATGAAATCTTTAAGTGAGAAAATTTTTTTTTAAATACTACCAGTGTATTGGAGTATTTATAAAAATTTTTCAATACAATAAATTTTTTTTATTAACAATAAATACAAATTAATTAATATATTAAAAAATAATAATATAAATAAGAAAAAAGGAAATTTTATCCAATGATGGGATTCTAAAAGTATTTCGAGTAGAGATGCTTTAAGAAATCCCTAGGTGAGAAGATTTTTTTAAAATATTACCAGTGTATTGAAATATTTATAGAAAAATTTCAATACAATAAACAAATTTTTTCTTCAAAATTAAAAATAAAACAATTAATAAAATTTTTAAAAAGAATAAAATGTGTGCATCAACATGTTATTATTTGCATTCCATACATGACACAATTTTTTTTTACGAAAAGTAAATCGGACCTTCAAATATGAGATTCTAAAGTATTTCGAGAAGTGATGCCTAGGAAATCTCTAGGTGAGAAAAAGTACTGAAACATTTTAGGAATTATTTCAATAAAAAGGTTCTAATTTATTTTTTTCAAATAATATTTGAATATAAAAATAATAAATAAAAAATAAAAAAATCAAGAAAATTAATTTTCAAATACCGAAAATAAGACTGATTTTATCAAAATCGAATGATAACATGTAGTTAACTGGTACCATTTAAACGGGCACTGTGGGGGTGCTAATCCTTCCCCACACATAACCAACTCTCGAACCCAGACTGTTGCGTAGACCCTAAAATTATCTTTTTAATAAATTTTAAGATTTCATTAAAAAGATATGTTTTAATAGGTGGCCAATCGCACATAGCCAAAAAAGATTGGTGGCGACTTCGTTATTTTTTTTATTTAGTTTTCAAATTCGTCGAGTGGACACAAAACCGTTACGACAACTTGGTGACTCCACTGGGGAAAGCCATTTGTTTTTAAGAGTCAGGCCAAAATTAACTACATGCTATCCTCAAATTTTGATTTAAACAGTCCTAATTGATTTCTTAGATTTTTATTTTGAACAAAAAAAAAAGTAAAAAAAAAAAAAACAAATCAAAAACAAAAAAGTTCACACACATTTTTTTTACTATGCTTTTTTTTTTTACTTTATTTTTCTGTATATATTACTTTCAATAAATTAGGATACATTTGTACACACAATGACATGTTGCATCTCATGTATGAGCTCTATATCCGAGCTCTATCCCTTCTAAGAGAAAGTAAAGTACCTATGCCTTTATGAGGTGATAACCTCCGCAATGGCAAGTGAAATACTTTCGCTCAAATTGAACCCTTTCCGTTCATAGCCTATAATGGGTGAGGATCGGGGTCCCTTACTAGTCCAGGGTGGATGATAGTGAAGAACAATTTGGAAACCTTTAGACACGTGTCAATCCAAACTCAGCATGTAATAAGCCTAGGAAACCAACCTTAGGTACAGCCTTGTCTACCTTATTATAGGAAATACCTAAGAATAAAAGTTGTATATAATACAAAACAAAACAAAAAATCTCAAAAAAAAAATTTTGTTTTCAAACCCCATCCTCACACTAACTCAATTTTGTTTTTTTTTTTTTTACATAAATCATATCATACAGTTCTGCATCGAGATATTTGCTCTAGGACATATTTCTCCCCAAGAAGTTTTCATGGATCCTGTAGAACTTCAGATTTGCTCATCTTCAGTCAGTGTCCCATGTGAGTCGTATAATGAAGTATATGTTTGATCAAAAAAAGCCCAACAACATAATGAAGATTGCTTGCCTATCGACTATATGTCAAAGTTACCCGAGAAGGTGCATTTGGATCTCACACAGAATGATTTAAAAGATTTAGCTGCTATTTAGGGATAATTAAATGAAGAAAAAAAAGAAAGCTTTTGTAAGAAGTATGGGCAGATTGCATCCCTCATTTTCAGTAGTGATCGATGAGCAATTGATAAGGGCATCTATATAATTTTAGGATTTATCCTATAGATGCTTCACTTTTAATCGAAAAAGATTTGATGCCAACTATTGAAGAGTATTCAATTTTGCTTGGGATAAAACTACAGTGTCCAAATAAAATATTTAGCCGAAAGCCAAAATTAGGTTATCGCAAAAAGTTGGCCAAGCTTATGGGGGTTAAAGTGGAAACCATTGATTCCTTTGTGAAGCCTAAAGGTGAACATCTCAACATTCGTTGGGACTTTCTCTGAAACTTCATTCAGGAGCATTTAGATGATGACAAAGGCATGGCTGTGTTTGCTTTATCATTGTATGGCATGGTAATCTTTCTAAAGACTTTGGGTTACATTGAGATAACTATGATGGATTTTTTCGAGCAAATTGAAACCCAAGCAATTAATCCTGCACCAGCAGTCTTAGCAGAAACCATTTGATCATTAAATTTTTGTCGACAAAATAGAAAAGGATGGTTCATAGGATGTGCACCTCTATTATATGTGTGAGTTAGAAGTCATTTTAAATGTGAGAAAAGTGCATTTTCAAAGCCATATCTATGAAACAAAGCACCAATTGAAGAGTTCTGCAAGAGTCAATGACCAACATTAAAAATTAAGAAAGAATGGGTTATTTTCTTATGAAGGATTATCGATGATGAAATTGAATGGATGGCACCTTGGATGCCTCGAGTGCCTTTGTTATATTGTAGAGGAAATGAGTCGTGGATACCGTTGCTAGGATTATAGGGTATTGTAAGTTATGCTCCATTGATGGTGCTTAGGCAATTTAGTGCAAAACAATTTGTTCCTGCCACTCATGGCTTAGCCCAAGTGGAATTCATGTACGGGGAGTCGAATTCACCAAGAACATCGAAGCAGTTAATCCAAGCATGAAAGAAAACACGAAGAATGAGATTAGGGCCTCTCATCGACAAAGTCACTTCTGATTACCAGATTTGGAAAGCAAGGCGGCCTAGAGACATAGTGCTCTCTCTTGATGCTAGCTTACACCAATAAGCTAATCTTTCAATAAAATTACAATTATCAGAAGTTGAGCTTGTGAAGAAAAAATTAGAAGCTGAAAAAGAAAAATAAAAAAAGAAAATTTGAGACTTCGTGAGAATATGGGACAACTAAGGTATGAAGTAGAGATACAAGGGAGCATACTAGAAAAAACCATAAAAGAATGAGATGTGGCTAATAGTGATTTGAAAGATCTATACCAGGAAAACAAGAGGTTACGAATCGAATTCAAAACTAAAAAAGTCATTAAGTCTTACCTTAGTCGACAACACGAAGTGGATGAGCTCCAAGAAGACATAAACCAATGGAAAGGCAAAGCTCAAGAAAAGTAAGAGGAGACCACTAGAATTTCTCAAGAATGCCAGAATTGGAAATGGTTATACTCTACAACCTCAACAAGATTGGTGGAATGCCAAAAAGAAAAGGAAAGGTTGAAAGCCATGCTTGCAAAAGAGAAAAGAAAGCACTTTGAAGTACTAAATGAGAAAGTATCACTTCATTGGATAATCTGAGGGTTGGAGCTACAACTACAAGATCATAAGAACCATATTTCAGCAATGATAAATGAGTGGCATAGAAGGGAAAAAGATTAGATCTTCACATGTGATTTAGAAAGAGAGGCTCGTATGATGTGGAAAGCAAAAAGTTTAGGGAGACAACAGTACATAGAGCACATAACCAGTCAAGTTTATAAGGCAATAAAAAAGGCACAGGAGATGGTTGAAAAGGTATAAACATTAAGACAAGAAGTCAATCCTATAGGAGAATATGGATAGTGCCTAGTAAACTTTCTAGATAAGGTAAAAGACCATTATGAGCAAATCAAATGCTTCTATGGATATAATTCTAGGATGATAAATCTAATGTAATCAAAGTTGTATGGAATCAATGAAAATTTCTAGTGTTGAAATTTATCCATAAACAAATATTTTTCACTTGCATTCATGCATCATTTGCACCATTTTTTTATTTTTATTTTTTAAAAAAATTTCAAAAATAAAATTTTTGACACATGGCATTCTAATTTTTTTAAAAATTTTATGGTAATAAAGGTTCAAGAATAGCTCGCCCTTCAAAAATTTTGACTCAACCCACTCGCCATTCATACAACACCAGGACTCAAACAAGAATTATGAAACAAGAACAGACCAGTCGATTTGAGAGAATCGAGAAAGCTCAAGAAGAACTAAGAGGGGATCTTAGTACAACAATGAATATGCTCAGAAAACTTGATAAGGGAAAAGTAGTAAAAAAAAATCTCAACTTTCAAGAGCAATCACCAAACATAGTGGATCCTGTTTACCCTCAAAGACTTGGGCCACAACCGACTTAACCTTCTCAAAAAACTAGAGTATAAATTTCTATTCCTGGTGGATATCCCAATCCTTACCAAGGAATGACATCTACACTTGCTTTGGGATAATTTTAAAATTTTGTTAATCCTATTATGATGGAAAAACCACCCGAACCAATCCTAGTTCTTGATTTGGATGATCCCAAAGAAAGAGAAAAGCTAGGGATTAAGATATCTGTGAAAGTGAAAGATAATAGTGCCCATAAAAAAATGAAGTTATTAGAAGAAAAGCTTAGAGCAGTGGAAGGAATGAATTTTTATAGTTCCACAGATGCAACTAAGCTTTGTTTAGTCCCTGATATGGTCATTTTGCCTAAATTCAAGGTCCCTGAATTTGAAAAATATGATGACACAAAATGCCCGATGACCCATATCACCATGTACTGTTAAAAGATGATAGCACATGCTCACGATGAGAAGTTGTTAATGCACATATTTCAAGATAATGTTATGGGTTCTGTAGCTAGATGGTATGTTCAATTAAATAGGACTCGTATTCATTCTTGGTAAGAGCTTACAAAGCCATTCTTTACACAATATCAACATGTCACGAATTTGGTTCCAGATCGTCTATCTCTACAAAGTATGGAAAAAAAAGTAACTGAAAACTTCAAAGAGTATGCACAAAGATGGAAGGACGTGACTGTACAAGTCCAACCTCCTCTCACTGAGAAAGAGACAACTGTTTTATTTGTAAATACTCTGAAAGCACCATACTATGAGAGTTGATAGGCAATCGAACCAAGAACTTTATAGATATGGTGATATCAGGTGAGATTATCGAAAGCGCCATAAAGAATGGCAAGCTCGATACAGGAGAGACAAGGGGAGTAAAGAAAGGTGAAGCTTTCAAAAAGAAAGAGAATGAAGCCCAAGTAGTAAACTATGTGGGGAAACAATTCAAAGGTTTCACGCCCTACTCTATACCAGTCTACCAAACCCATTACCCTTTCATAAACAATGTTACATCCATCCCTCATCCATATCAACCATACCAACCACTACAACCACCAACTTATCCATCCCATTTTCAACCATCTTTTTGGACACCCAGTTATTCTTATAACCGTTCTACTGTACCTACAAGACCAAAATAAAGACCTAATAGTGGTCCAAAAGTCCTAAAAAATACCCAAAAAAAATTCACTTTCGATCCTATTCTCATGACATATACAAATTTGTATCCCCGACTTGTTGAGAAACATTTACTTGCTCCTGTTATTGTTAAACCTTTGAAACCTTCATTTTCCAAATGGTATGACCCCAATTTGCATTGTGATTATCACTATGGGAATCTAGGTCATTCCACTAAGAACTGTACTGCTTTAAAGCGTAAAGTGCAGGGGTTAATCAATGAAGGGGTGTTAAACTTTGATACCAACCAACAAGGGAGTCCAAATGTTAATAAGAACCCTCTACCGAATCATACTAGGCCATCAATAAATGCTTTGGTTGATGGGCAAACAAGCTATGTGAAAAGAAGAATAAAAGAGGTCAAAACTCCTATGGCTAAAGTGTTTGAAGCCTTGGTCAAAGTTGACATGTTGAAGTGAATAGAACCTTAAAATTACTCTAAAGTGATTAATTCAACTGAAAGCTATAATTATCACAGAGGTATTCTGGGACATTCTATTAAGAATTGTCACCAATTCCGTTAAAAGGTGTAAAAGTTTATGGATATGGGTCGGATAAAGTTTTACTAAGAGAGAGAACAGTTGGCAAAAACTGAAGTGTCTACCATTGATTCAAAGAATAAGTTTATGCGTAGACTGGTAACTATCTATTATGATGAAAAGCAGACATTGAAGCTAGAAAAGTTAGTCTCTCGACCAGTGGTGACAATTAAAGTTTTTGGCCATTTTCCAAATTAGAATGATAAAGCAATACCATGAAAGTATGATTGTGATGTCATAGTCAATCCAGATACTACAAACATAACGGGCGTAGGAGGCATGACCCGAAGTGGGAGATGTTATACTCCAAAAGATTTAAAGAAAGCTAGGAAAGAGAAAGCAAAGGTAAAAAAAGAAGAGAAAAGTCAGAATAATCCTATCACAACCCCAAGAAAAGAATTTCAGAAGCCAGTCTTTGAAAGTGAAGCTTATGAATTCTTAAAGCTAATAAAACATAGCGAGTATAGCGTGGTAGAACAGTTAAACAAGATGCTAGCTAGAATTTTACTATTGTCGCTATTGCTCAGCTCAAAGTCACACCATAATGCTATGTTAAAAGTGCTAAATCAGGCATATGTGTCTCACAATGCTTCTGTTGAATATGTGGAACAGCTTGTTAGCAATCTGACAATTACAAACTATATCTCTTTTAGTGATGAAGAAATTCCTTCTGAAGGTCGTGAAAATACCAAGGCTCTTCATATTACTGTTAAATGTAATAGTCATATAATGGCTAAAGTTTTGATTGATAATGGCTCATCCATCAATGTTATGCCTATGACTACTCTAGCAAAACTCCATGTTGATGAATCTTATATGAAACCTAGTCATATGATAGTTCGAGCCTTCGACGAAACCCGAAAAGAGGTATTGGGAAACATAGAAATACCATTGCAGATTGGCCCGTGCACTTTCAATGTGAAATTCCAAGTTATGGATATTTCTCCTTAATACAGTTGCTTATTGGGTAGACCATGGATCCATACGGTAGGTGCTATTCCATCCTCATTACATCAGAAAGTCAAATTCATTATTGATGGGAAATTAATATGTGTAGTAGGAGAAGAAGATTTATTGGTCACCCAACCAGTAAATACTTCTTATGTAAAAGTAACATATGAAGCCCTAAAATACTCATATAGATTTTTTAAGATTGCTAATGCAGCATATGTGACTGAAAGATCTAAACTATATTCGTCACACTTGTCTACAACAACTGAAATAGTTATCAAATAGCTTACCAAGATGGGATGGTGACCTAGAGTTTGACTTCAAAAGAACCTGTAAGGAATCACGAAGCTATTTGCCATACATGACAAGAAAGACATATTTGGCTTAGGGTATAAGCCAACAAGAGAGGACAAAGTGCGAATGGTGAATGACAAGAAAAATAAAAGAATGGCTAATCTTGGGGGATATGAGCTAGAGTCAGAACTTATGGTCATTCCATACCTCTATGATTCTTTTCGTTTGAGAGGATATATTTAACCAGATCTACCTACAGCCCTAAATACAGGATTCATGGAAGAGTTTTCTGAGCTAGCCATTCAAATAGTGGATGACGAAGAAAAGAAGAGTCGAGATGACGAGTTGCTTGTGCACTCTTGTCTTACAAATTTTGAGCTAAATAATTGGAGAGTAGTAGAGCTGTCTGTTGTCTTTAAAACTTTTAAAAAGTAATGTAAAACTTTTAAAAAGTAATGTGAAACTTTAAAACTCTAATTGCTTTTTATAAGCATTGGGTGATCTTTTGTGGTGTCTTTATGTTTATCATTTTAATAAAAGACTTAGAAGATGCATCTGTATTTTTTTTATTGTTTTCATCTTTCATTGTGCTTTCCATTTGCTTTCTCCATCATTTTTTTTATTTCATTTTTGTGTGCCAATATTCTCTTCATCTTACCCTTTTGCAGGGTCCCAAATAATGAACATGAAGATAATCGTGGCAATAATATTAGATTTGATTTTAAAAACTTAATTCATGTTGATGAACTTAATAATGAGAAAGATTCAAATAATTACACATTGCCTTCTGATTTGTTAAAATTAATGGAACATGAAGATAAGCCAATTAAACCCCACCAAGAAACTATTGAATTAGTAAATTTGAGAGATGGTGAGAACAAAAGAGAGGTCAAAATTAGTACATCTCTTTTATCAGTTGAAAGGTAGAAGCTAGAAGAGCTACTCTGAGAATATATGGATGTATTCGCATGGTCTTACCAAGATATGCCAGGACTCAGTACTGATATTGTAGAACATAAGTTGCCTTTGAAACTAAAATTTAAATTAGTACAGCAAAAGCTAAGGCGCATAAAACTAGAGATGCTGTTAAAAATTAAATAAGAGGTAAAAAGGCAATTTAATACAAGATTTTTAGAGGTAACAAAATATCTTGAATGGGTAGCCAACATAGTATCAGTTCTCAAAAAGGATGAAAAAGTGAGAATGTTTGTCGATTATCGAGACCTAAATAGGGCAAGTCCCAAGGATAACTTTCCTTTATCCCATATCGATACTCTAGTAGATAATACTGCTAGACACTCTACATTTTCCTTTATGGATGGTTTTTCAAGCTATAATCAGATCAAGATGGCTCAATATGATATAGAAGAAACCACATTTGTGATCATATGGGAACATTCTGTTATAGAGTCATGCCTTTTGGGTTAAAAAATGTTGATGCTACTTATCAAAGAGCAATGGTGACTCTCTTTCATGACATGATGCATAAAGAGATAGAAGTGTATGTGGATGATATGATTGCAAAATCTCTTGAAAGAGAAAATCATGTAGTCAATCTTAAAAGGTTGTTTGACAAGTTAAAAAGATTTTAGTTGAAGTTGAATCCTACCAAATGTACATTTTGAGCCAAATCAGAAAAACTATTGGGCTTTGTGGTCAGTGAAAAAGGAATCGAAGTTAATCCAGATAAGATACAAGCTATCCAAAACTTATCTCCTCCTTATACCTCAAAAGAAGTATGAGGTTTTTTAGGGAGATTAAACTATATTGCTTGCTTCATCTCTCAACTCACTTATAAGTGTGATCCTATTTTCAAGCTTCTTAGAAAACATGATCCTGAAGAATGGAATGATGAATGCCAATAAGCTTTTGATAAGATCAAAGAATACTTGTCAAATCAACCTATGTTAGTGCCACTACTGCCAGGAAAACCTTTGATTTTGTACTTGACAATGCATGAAAATTCAATTGGATGTATGCTGAGACAAAGAGATGAAACTGATAAGAAAGAATGAGCAATTTACTACTTGAGTAAGAAATTCACTGATTACGAGTCCAAAAATTCACCATTAGAGAAGATGTGTTGTGCATTAACCTGGACAGCTCGAAAGCTTAAACAATACATGCTTTATCACACTACTTGGCTCATAGCAAAGTTGGATCGTATTAAGTATATCTTCGAAAAGCCCTTATTGATAGGGAGAATAACACGATGGCAAGTTATGCTTTCAGAATATGATATCATTTATGTGACTCAAAAGGCTATTAAAGGGAATGCAATAGCTAAATTCCTTGCTTATCGTGCAGTCGAAGATTATGAGCCAATAAAATTAGATTTTTCTAATGAGGATGTGATGGCCATTGAAGAAAATGAACTTATTGAAAAATCATGAAAGATGTATTTTGATGGAGCTGCTAATACTTTGGGTCATGGTATTGGGGTAATTTGATATCTCCTGATAGGCATTATTACCCCATCACAGCCAGGTTAAATTTTAATTGCACAAACAATGTGGCTGAATATAAGGCCTATGTTATAGGTTTACAAGCAACAATTGAGAAGAAGATCAAAGTGTTAGATGTGTTTGGAGATTCAGCTTTAGTTATTTATCAGTTACGATGTGAATGGGAGACAAGAGACTCTAAGTTGATTCGATACCATAAATACATCTCTGAGTTGGTCAAGCAATTTAAAGAAGTTTAGTTTGAGCATCTACCCAGAGAAGAAACCAAATTGTTAATGCACTAGCTACTCTAGCTGTAATGATTAAAATAGATGCAAATACTGAAATCTAACCCATCAAGCTGGATGTGAAGAATGTACCAGCATATTACTCAAATGTCGAAAAAGAAGTTTATGGGAGGCCATGGTATCATGATATCGTGCAATACATTAAAAGCCAACAATACCCAGAATATGCAACAAAAAATGATAAAAGGACTATCAGAAGATTAGCTATGAGTTTCTTTATTAATGGAGATATCATTTACAAAAGAAGTCTAGATCAAGTGCTCTTAAGATGTGTAAATATAGCTAAAGCAAAGAAGATTATTGAAGAAGTGTATGATGGAGTTTGTGGGGCACATACAAATGGTCATGTAATGGCTACACAAATTATGAGGGCTAGCTATTATTGGTTGACAATAGAGGGCGACTGTATTGATTATGCTAGGAGATGTCATAAATGTCAAATTTATACTGACTAGATTCATGCTCTACCATCAACATTAAACGTTTTGGCTTCTTCGTGGCCATTCTCTATGTGGGGCATGGATGTCATTGGTCCCATCACTCCAAAAGCTTCGAGTCAACATAGATTCATTTTTATGATGATTGATTACTTTACCAAATAGGTAAAAGCTGCATCATATGCTAGCGTGACCCGATCTGTGATATGTAAGTTCATAAAAAGAGAGATAATATACAGATATGGGCTTTTAGAGAAAATTATTTTTGATAATACCAAAAACTTGAACAACAAAATAATGAATGAAATATGCATACAGTTCAAAATCCGTCATCATAATTCGACACCGTATCGTCCAAAAATGAATGGGGTAATGGAGGCTGCGAATAAGAATATCAAAAGAATTCTAGAGAAAATGACTGATACTTACAAAGATTGGCATGAAAAGTTATCTTTTGCTTTTCATGCTTATAAAACATCAGTCCGAACATCTACTGGGACCACCCTATTCTCTTTGGTATATAGAATGGAAGCTATGCTACCAGTTGAGTGGAAATTTCCTCACTAAGAGTCCTGATGGAGGTAGAGTTCAAGGAAGTAGAATGGGTTCAGAATCGCTATGAGCAGTTACATCTCATTGAAAAGAAAAGACTGTCAGCACTTTGTCATGGTCAATTATATCAAAAAAGGATAATGAGAGCACATGACAAGAAAATTCATCCCTGTTGATTTAGGGAAGGCGACTTAGTGCTAAAAAGAATCCTTTCAAATCAACATGATAATCGAGGAAAATGAACACCAAATTGGGAAGGCCCATATGTGGTGAAAAAGGCTTTTTTTTTGTGGGGCATTGATTTTGACAAAGATGGATGGAGGTGATTTACCTACTCCAATAAATTCAGATGCTATAAAAAATATTTTGCTTAAAAAAAAAGAAAAAAAATGTTAACTTATCTAAGTTGAAAACCTGAAAAGGCAGCTTGAATGTGAAGTAGAAGCATCATCAGAAGAAGATCCCATAACATAGGGGCAAGTATAGTTTGACGAACTTTGAAAAATCAAAGTCATCTGATTTAGTTTTAGAGAAAGAATTTGAGAATATTTTGTTCATGATTATCTTTTGATCATTCTTTGGAAACTTTTGTTTCAACTCAAACACTTCGTCATCTAATGAAATATGCTATCTTTTCTTTGAAGACAATGCCTGTCTATTTTTTTATTCTCATTTGATATTTTTATTCATCGTACAAATAGGTGAAATGTGTTATTGCATTTTGTTTATCTTGAACCTAAAATGATGAAAAGAAAAAGAAAAACAAACATCTCAGCATTACTGTTTAAAGTTGACAAAGGCAAATGAAAAGGGATGAGAAAAGCATGACAAGACATTGATGTTGCAGACTTTAAAAAAAGAAAAATGAAGAATAAAATGGTTAGAAATTAAGAACAAATTGGTTATATAGCAATTGTTGAGAATTCAAATAAAAGAAGCAAAAAGCAAGAGATTTCGAGAACCTTTTTACTACAATGCATAATTTTAATTGCATTACATGCATTGCATTAGAGCACTCAGTACATGCATCCATGAGAAGTTGTAACAAAGATAGAAATTTTTCATTTTTTAGTGAAAAACAAGATTTTGGTAAAGATAATGATCAAACAAAAGAATTCAAAAGAGGAAAAAATTTACTTGTTCAAAGATGAGAACTCAAATTTGAAAACAGATGAAAATTTTTTTAAGTTGTTGAGCTTTTGCTGAGAGAAGCTCTTTCCAAAATGAGATTTTAAAGTTGTTGAGCCTCTGCTGAGAGGAGCCCTTTTCAAGATATGAGATTTTAAAGTTGTTGAGCCTCTACTGAGAGGAGTTTTTTCATATGAAATTTTCAAGTTGTTGAGCTTCTGCTAAGAGAAGCTTTTCTAAGATAAGAATTTTTAACGTTTTTGAGCCTCTGCTGAGAGGAGTTTTTTCAAGATGAGAGATTTTTTTTAAAGTTGTTAAGCCTCTATTGAGATGAGCTTTTTCAAGATCAAATTTTTAAAGTTGTTGAGCCTCTGTTGAGAGGAGCTTTTTCAAAATGGGAGATTTTTTTAAAGTTGTTAAGCCTCTATTGAGATGAGCTTTTCCAAGATGAGAGATTTTTAAAGTTATTGAGCCTCTGTTGAGATGAGCTTTTTCAGATAAAAATTTTAAAGTTGTTGAGCCTCTACTAAGAGGAGTCTTTTAAATTTTAAAAAATATCGATTGAACCTCTATTTAAAAGAGCATTTTTTTGTCAAAAAAAATTTGCTCAGTGTTTCATATTTCCAAATAAAATGGTTGTTTGTTTGTCTTTGCCTTATTCCTGATTCTCAGAAATAGGCAAAGAGGGACAACTGTAAACACCATTTTTTTAATTATTATTATTATTATTATTATTTATTTAATTTTTTTTGTTTTCTATTTTTTTCTCTTTTTTCTTTCTTTTTTCTTTCTCTTTTCTTTCCTTCTTTTTTTTTTCCTTGTTTTTCTTCCTTATCCGGTTCAAATCTAGTGCATTAAATGCATAATCTCTAAAGTTCAAAATCACCATCGTTAGCTGCCAACGGTCAATCGATAAGCCGTCTATCAAGCATGGCAAGCGTGAATTTTTAGTTGAAAAAAATGGGATTCGAATCCCAGATCTGGGATTTGAATCCCAGTAAGCTCTATAGATAGAACTTGTAATCATGGAAGAAAACAATCAGAGAGACCCATAAAAAAAAAGAGAGTTTTCCAGAATAAAAAAAATTTTTCTTTTTGTAAAAAAAAATAAAATAAAAATCACATAGTCCTTCCCGTAGGGAGGAACCCAGCGCCAGAAAAGCTACCTACAAGAAAAAAGGCAGTTGATTAAAGAAAAAAGAAGGGAGACCAAAACTTTGAGCCTCGATCTAGTCGATCGAGGTTGTTTTCGGTGAAAAAGTTACCAGATCCAGAAAGCGCATGTCAAGGAGAATGTTTTGCATTGTTTTGGGATTTTTAGACCACCAGTGATGGCGGTTGGTGATCGGCAAACGGCGGTGACGACGGTCGGCCAATCCCCTGGCTTTTTTGGTCTAAAAGAAAATGGGAAGTTTTTTTTGTGGGAAGAAGAAGAAATGATCGAAAAAATAAATTTTTAGTTTTATATAAGCGGCCAAAACCCAAAACGACATCGTTTCACTAATGCCCAAAACAACGTCATTTTAGCCTCTGAGGATCCGCGCATTGACCCATGACCCGACACGAGGTTCGCGCAACCGATCCGATTACCCGATTCATCATCAAACCCAGGCCGATTTAGGTGAACCGGATCAGACCGTCACTAAATCGCTGACACTAGAACTGAACTATCCCTGAACTGCCAGACTAAAATCGAGCTACCGATCTGATCGGACCGTTGATCAGTCCAATTTAGGTAAAAAAAAATTTTTAAATTTTTTAAAGATTTTTTTATATATTATTTTTGTTATTTTAATTATTATTATTAATATTTGTGCATGTAAAAATGTTTAAATTTACCAAAATAAATTTTTATTGTTTTATAATATTTAATAATATAAAATTGATAAAAAAAATAAGAAAAGGAAATTTTATCCAATGATTCGATTTAAAGGTATTCCGAGTAATGATGCCTATGAAATCTCTAGGTGATAAGAATTTTTTTTAAATACTACCAGTATATTGGAGTATTTATAAAAAATTTTCAATACAATAAAATTTTTTTTTGGTTAACGATAAATAAAAAGTAATTAATATATTAAAAAATAATAATATAAATAAGAAAAAAAGAAATTTTATCCAATGATGGGATTCCAAAAGCATTTCGAGTAGAGATGCTTTAAGAAATCCCTAAGTGAGAAGATTTTTTTTAAATATTACCAGTGTATTAGAATATTTATAGAAAAACTTCAATACAATAAAAAAAAATTTTTCTTCAAAATTAAAAATAAAATAATTAATAAAAAAATTAATAAAATTTTTGAAAAAGAATAAAATGTGTGCATCAACATGTTATTATTTGCATTGCATACATGACACAATTTTTTACGAAAAGTAAATTCGGACCCCTAAAGATGATATTCTAAGGTATTCTGAGAAATGATGCCTAAAAAATCTCTAGGTAAGAAAGAGTTCTTCTAATGTTATCAACGTATTGAATATTTTAGGAATTGTTTCAATAAAAAGGTTCTAATTTATTTTTCTCAAATAATATTTGAATATAAAAACAATAAATAAAAAATAAAAAAATCAAGAAAATTAATTTTTAAATATAAAAAATAAGACTGTTTTTATCAAAATCGAAGGATAACATGTAGTTAATTGGTACCGTTTAAATGGGCATTGTGGGGGTGCTAATCCTTCCCCACACATAACTGACTTTCGAACCCAAACTGTTGCGCAGACTCTAAAATTATCTTTTTAATAAATTTTAATTAATTTTAAGATTTCATTAAAATGATATGTTTTAATAGGTGGCCAATCGCACCTAGCCAAAAAAAGATTGGTGGCAACTCTGTTATTTTTTTTAATTTCGTTTTCAAATTCATCGGGCAAACATAAAATCGTTACGACAGTATGGGCTTGAAAGTACGATATGAGTTTTTTTAGACCAAGGTGACAATGGCATAGCCCAATTTTTTTATGCCATTATAGTTAACTTCAGGCCCTGTCAATACTTTGTTTACAAAATAGATCGATCGTTGTTTCCTTTCTTTTTCTCAAACTAAAATCGAGCTGATATCCTAATCTATTATGGCTAAGTATAAGTATAATGTTTTGCCAGTCTTCAATTTAGACAGGATAGGTAGAGAGGATAAGAACTTTTTAAGTTCATCAAAAGCTTTTTAGCATTGAGGAGTCCACTTGAAGTCAAAGACATTCTTGAGAATTTTGAAGAATGGTAAACATCGTTCTACTGATCTAGACATGAATTGGTTGAGCATGGCTATTCTATCGGTTAACCTTTGTTCTTTTTATACCAAGATCGATGCTTTCATTTCTAGGATCGCCTAAACCTTTTTGGGGTTCATTTTTATTCCCTTTTGATTGATCATATAATCGAGAAATTTTCCTGATGTAACCCCAAAAGAGTAGTTGCTCGAGTTAAGTCTCATATTATATTTTTTCAAAATGTTAAAGGTTTCTTTGAGGTCTTCCAGATGCTCGGTAAACTCTTACTCTTGACTATCATGTTGTCTACATATACTTCCATATTGCAGTTGATTTGGTTTTTAAACACCTTATTCACTAATCTTTAGTAGGTTGCCCATGTATTCTTCAATCGAATGGCATGACCTTATAACAGTAAAGGCTTTTTTTAATAATAAAGATCATTTTATCCTCATTTTTTATTAACATTTTGATCTAATTATAGCTAGAATAGGCATTATGAAGCTAAAAAAGCCATGCTCGATACTATCAATCATCTACTAGCCGATCTATCTTAGGAAAAAATAGGCTATCTTTTGGGCAAGCTTTATTCAGGTTAGTAAAGTCTACACACATTCTTCATTTTTTACTATGTTTTTTCATCAAGACCACGTTGGCTATCCACTCAGGGTAGTAGACCTTCTTGATAAAGTTAGCTCACAATAATTTGTCAACTTTTCCTCAATGGCCTGTTTACTTTTTGGGGTAAAATTTTTTTTTGTCAAACTTGTTTTACCTCGAGATTAGTGTGTAGTCCATGGACCATCACTTCAGTATTAATTCTAAGCATATCGAACGATGTCCAAGTAAACATGTCGGGATTATCTTTTATGAGTTAAATCAGTTGGTTTTTATGTTGGAGCTTGGCTTCGAATTGCATGTATTTTTTAGGAATATTGTTCCAAAATAAGATTATCATGAGGTTTTCAACTACTTGAGTTAGTTTGTGTTTGAGTTCGATCTTTAATCAATTATATTTTTTTGTTCAATTAGGTCGGGATAATTTCTTGTGAAAATAGTCCTGCCATGATGATTAGTATATTGAAAAACTTGTTGAACGTATTAGTAAAAGTGAAGTATATTCTTCATTTCATGTTGTGTTTTGGTCAATGTGTTAGCTTAGTCTACGTAACGTTAAATTATTCGCACTGGCTTAGAAGCTCGATTGTTTTAAATGTTGTCGTAAAAAATTTAAAAAAAAAAAAAACAAAATCAAACTTTTTCAGAGCTTAAAGCAGCTTAAGAGCACGCTTCTCCCAAGTCAATCTTATGTTTTGTTCTTTTGTTGGTGATTTTTTACCTTTTGTCAGTTTCTTGTGTTGGCTCTTCTTTGCTTTCAACCTCAATATCGACTAAGCTGCCTATTTACTATGTAGTCCTATCCTTCATTATTGTGATGTAACATTATCGTGCCATAGACTGGTCTCTCTAAACTTCTCTAACCCTTCAAGGTGTTGAAAATTTCACTTTCAAATAGGGAGCTGAGCTTATAAGCCACATAATAGACTAGCTAGGTCGACCTAATATCATGTTATAGGCAGATGGGACATCCACTATCATGAATTCTATAATTGAGGTAATTGTCTTTGGTTCAATCCCTAATGAGATCGAAAGCTTGATAGTTCTTTCTACGAGTAGCTGCTCATTCCTAAATCCCACTAATGTGGTGGTGATCAACTTCAACTGATCTTTATCAATCCTCATTTTCTTCAAACAACCATAGCACATAATGTCAATCAAACTCCCATTATCAAATAGGATTCTTTTGACCACATAGTTATACATCAAGGCTATGATTACTATGGCATCATCGTGCAGGTGTTGGATTCCCTTCAGATTTTTTGAGCTAAATGAGATTAGAGCATCTTTCTAGTTTTTTTCCTTTTTAGCCTAAGTGCCTAGTACAATTACCACGCCCGAGTTAAACTTCTTTTTTGCTGATGTGGAGCTACCTCTTGTGAGTTAATCACCTCAACAATTGGCTTACTATTGTTAGCTCGACCCTATTCTTGATTCAGCTCTTTTCTTCGAGCATCCCTTCTTTCCTACTTTGCTTTTTCCTCTTTACTTTGGGTGGGTGCTCTATGGTCTTGTCTATAGTCCATTCTAAGTTGGTATTGTTTTCTCTATCCCACAAATCTCTTTAACTAACTTTGTTTTATTAGAGCTTCAATCTTATTTTTTAAGTCAACATAATCTTAGGTATTATAATCGATGTCCTTGTGAAAGGCACTTTTTGTATTAGATTTTTCCTTGTGTTTTGTCTCAATGGCTTAGGCCATCTGAGGTCAGGTTTTCTTTTAATTGGTATTAGAATCCTCTCATAAGAGGTATTCAATATAGTGTAGCTTCTTTCTTCACTGAGACTTCTAGCCCTATGTCATCTTCCTCTTAGGGGAAGATCATAGAAATCTTTATCTTTTTTACAATCGAAGAGGAGAGATAAACCTTTCTCACCTTAGTCACCGAAAAAGGATGATGAGCCTCTCTCACCTCGGTTAGTTTTCATTGTAGCTTTAGCATTAATGTATTTATCTGCTATTAGCAAGACGTCGACCAGAGTTTTGGGCAGTTCTAACGATAATGTCAACTTTAAATGGTACTCTTTATCATTAAATCCATTTGTCAATGCAACAATAGTAGGCATCTGTTCCAAGTCTTTAACTTGTAGACCTTTCGTGTTGAAATGCATGACATAGCTTTTCAAAGTTTCATTCCACACTTGGTGAATTGACATCAAGCTTAAGGTCATTTTTTTTGCTTTTTGGCTATTCACAAATCTAGATAAAAATGGGCTAAGGTTGAATGTAGTGATTGACCTCGACTTTAGGCTGTTATACCAAGATCGAGCTATGCTTTTTAAATAGTGGCTATACTTTTGTACATTAGAGTCTCGTTTGCACCTTGCATCACTATGTTAGTTCTATAAAGTTTTAAATGATCAAAGGGGTTAGAAGTACCGTCGTATCATTCCAAGGTTGGCATTTTAAATCCTTTAGGAAGCATGGCTCTATTAGTTTCTTTAGTAAAAGGTAAGGTCTCCATAATCTTGAGCTCATCCTTAAATGCCATTGCCTAAGTTTTTAGTTCTTTTTCCATGGCTTGCATTCGTGTTTCCAAAGCTCTTTCGGTTAACATTCATGGTCTATTTGTTTGGATTTTTGGGTTGTGGAATATGTGGAATTATGTTAGGGAAATGATGAGTTGGGTTTGTGTGTTTTTCTTCTCTAGAGGCTAAGAAGGCCTTTGCTTTTTCATAGCCCGGTTGTCTAATAGCGGCTTCTTAGCTAGGTGTGACTAAGTTTGACACTTTTGAAACTTAAGGTGTGGTTATAGTTTACAGCATTTACTTGAAAACTTGTATTTGTTCTATAAGGGCTTGAAATTGTTCCATGGTTGGTCCCATCTGTGGTTAATGTGGGTGGACAAAATGTTGGCTAAGGTGAGTTTTGTTCCAGTTGAGGCTACTGCCTCTCCTTCCTTTAGGGTTTTTTTTTCTTGGTGGCATTATTTTGTGCTTGGCAAATATGAAATCCCATACCAACACACCAAATATTTGTGCCAAGCCTTGACTTAAAGGTATTTTTATGAATGCAAAAAAGAATGATGGTTAAAAGCAAAGGCAATGGGTATTCCCTGCGTTTGCATTCTAACACAAAAGTCAATAAAGATCAAGTTGACAAGAAAGTAGGAAAGAGAGAGAAAAGTGAATGAGATAAACTTGCCTTCATGGTGCCTGAGTTTTTATATTTATTGGTAACGATGAAATGGTTCTTGGTATTGGCCACTAACTTGTCATAAACTTCAGAAACGCTAATTAATTTTATCACGGTTAGAGAAAAGGAAAATAATTTTTCAACATCGCTGGTAGCAAAGGAGGCAAAATTTCAGTAACATTTAGAAATTAGGCTGGTTTAAACAAAATTTCAATTTCAAAAAATTAGATTAAATTAGATTTAAACAAACATATAAATTAAAAATATCATATTTAGAGTTAGCTCAAACCCCCTAGATAAGTTTAATAGATTTAAAATACTATCACATTTAACTCTAAATTATCAAATACAAGTGACAATTTATGTGGACTTGCTATGAATTTTATATTTAGAATTTATTCCAAGTCACAATTATATCATTTTATTTTTAATCTATATCTACATTAGTTGTAAATTCTTTAACTGAATTTAATATTACGAGTCAAGTATCATCAACTCAATCAAGAAAATGATAAAAAGCCTAATTAAACTTTTGTAAATATATAAAATAAAATGGTATAAATGTTATCTGTTACGATAATGTATCACTACAAGAAAATAAAAGATTAGTGACAGTTTTATAACGACGTTTCACTTACAAACGCCGCTAGCTTCTGTGTTTTTATTAAACTTAATACGTTTTTTTATCAAAACGTCACTAAATATTCAAATAGCAGCATTTGTACTTATAAATGCCACCTTAGACTAAAATTAGCGGTGTTTATCAACTAAAATGTTTTGAATAATTCTCTCTAAAAAATTAGAGTGATTATTGAAGGTATTTTCTACAAAAAATGTCTTCAATAAATCTCCTTGTCAATGCATATGCCAAAACTAGAGTAGGTTATTAACTATAATCTCCTCGATTAGAGCATACGGTTGTTAACTATAAGGTCACAAGTTATATCCTTCCCTTTAGCGAATTTGTGTTGGTTTTTTGAGAGATTATTTCTAAGGGATGATTGAATGCGTTTTCTATTCAAATACGCCTTTAATACCCCATAAAAATTTTTTGAAGGGATTATTAAAGGTGTTTTTGCCCAAGAATACCTTTAATAATCCCCTTAATAAAATTTAGATGGGATTATTGAAGGCATTTTTTACCACAAACGCTTTCAATATTCCCTTCCAAAATTTTTAGAGCATTATTGAAGGTGTTTATGACCAAAATCACCTTTAATATTTCGTTCCAACATTATTGAAGGCATTTTTTGCCAAAAATGCCTTTAATAAATTTAGGAATATTGCAGGCGTTTTTACCCACAAATGCCTTCAATAACCCCATTCATCATTTTGTGAGGGATTATTAAAGGTATTTTCTGACTAAAAACACCTTTCAGTAATCCTATAAAAAAACATTTGGTTTAATTATACATGTGAAGTCAATTGTAATTTTATACCCAGAAAACATTTGAAGTCAGTTGTAGATTTATGTCTAAAAAATATTTGATTTATATATGTGATACTACGAATTACATTTTTAAAATTTACATTATGAACATTGTAGCATTTAAATAAATTGACCACATATTTGAATTTAAAACTAGTAACATTGCCAATCCACAAACTTAAATTATCCATTCAACATGGCATGTTAAAAACATTAACATGTTATAATATTATAACATATTATCCTCATATATTTACACTCAACCAACAATGTCCAACCTCAAAGTTTAGCAATAAATGATAATATATACTCACACCACTCTTTACGGACTTCATCAAGTTCATCTATTGTGAAGCTTTCTTTGCTCTCCCATTAAAAAATAAATATAAGAAGTAAATGCTAATAAACGAGAACATAATTTAACTTTTTTTTTAAAAGATATAATGACTTTATGAAATTTATACTAACCTTGAATGGTGTGGTCATAAAATCATATAAAACTATTTTTCTCGTAAAACGAAGGACATAATATCCACATTTAGTATATCTGAGTTGATGAGGTACTTGAAAAATAAATTTAGTGGGTTTAGGAAATATTTATCTAGACAAACTCAACATAAAAGAATAAATTTCACATTTACTGGTGATGACACCAATTTTATCTTTGCCTTCTTATCAAATACAGATATTATCCTAAATTGAAAAGAAAAAAATAACTTAATACATAAATAAAATTCTTATGAAGAAACAAAAGATATATAATATAATAACATGTAATATCTCTTTATAAAATTTTTAATATTGGGGTTAGGCATCGCCGTTGGTTGAGCGAAATTAAGTAAACATGGCGTTAAAGAATTTGTATCAATCATAATAAACTGCCAATGATGACTGTAAAATAATAAGAATGATATACTCAGATAAGCATCATCTCAGATTTGGGTAAGATTGGAATAATTATTTGTATGAATATAACTTACACAGCATTATACCAAAGCAAATAATAATCAACCCATTTTTTCATACATTCAATCACATGATTAGCATGAAAAGTAACTATGTCACTCTGCTCATTAATGAAATTAGGGTCAACGAATCTAAATCTATAGGTCGTTTGTCTCGCCTTGACCTCTCTACATAGGAAGCTGCACAATAACAATCAATAATACTAGTTAGTAATACACCCTAATATAAATTAATACATATTAAGTTTGCATATTTGTATTTTTATGGTAACCTCATATAAGCAACAATATTAGTAGTTGATATTTTATCTAGGTTACAAAATTTGTTATCCTTATCCACACCAATGTAAGAAAATGACGGTTGATCAAATAATCTATCCTCGGACTCAATGGTTATGCAATTTTCTCCAGATAAATGATCAAGTGAATAATTAGATAACTTATCCATGGTAGCTTGAATAAGGGTCATACTCTGAGTCCTAACATCCTGCTACAATATATAATAAAATATAAGTATTAAAATTAAATTAATAAATATAATAAACAAATAAATATTAAACTTATAAACAAAATCATACTTCATGGCTGGTAGTGGAGGTTGGGTTCCCTACCTGACCTACAACAAAAGCTTGTCCTAGGTGGATGATGCTATCCGACTGGCCTACAAGCATGCTAGGATGCATTGATGCCAAAATCACCTCTAAAATAGCGAGTCATTGTTGTTGCTCATTGAGGCATTGCTCCTGATCATCAAGTCATTGTTGTTGTCATTTAATGATTGCTTCATATGTGCATTTGTCATTCAAGGGGTTTTGTGTTAATTACTAAAAAACTTTAATGGCAACATAAATTTACTAATCCCACGAACTCGACCATGCTTTTCTTTAGCTCCTAATGCTAAAGACAATGGATCTTCATCACACTGGGTTGTCAGTTCATCAAATTTAACTTAACAGCATAATCATCCTGAAAGATAATAATAAAATAGGATGTAATAACAAATCTATACAAGCTAGTATAGAGTCATGCATACAACCACAATGCCAATCATACGTGATTTAATAAGCAGTTATAAATACAATCATTTTAGCCAATTCTTCAGTTGCTTCATCTGTAAAAGATCTATCTTTTCGCAGATGTCTTTATTTTCATACATCCCATCTAGAAGCTTTGATGCTAGAGCTAGCTGATTCCTAATAAATTATCTTAATATAAGAATTAAAATCTATGAAATGAATGTTCATAAATATTCATTTATGAGTATAAAATGAGTGTGCTCATACTTACAAGCTCATACTTGACATTTACATATCCCTTTCTTGTTGTCCGATGGTAATATATTTGTTTGACCCAAATGTTCTTTTGGTTTTTCTTTGATTTTCTACAAAAGAAAGAAATTACATAAATCACATATGAAGATATCAAATATATTGTATAAAATCTTATAAACAAATTTTTTTTTTTGTAATGGGTTTGTGTACTGAGAAATCTTCTAATAGTCAATCTCGAACAAAAATTCTCCAATCTTTTATACTTATAACATCTGCATATGACCTAAGTGGAACAACCAATACATCACTTTGATCAGCGAGCGGTAAAATATATTGGTTGTCAATATGTTTTTAAAGTTTCTGAATGCTTTCCCATTAGATTGTAATACAAGTTTTTTACACTCAATTAGGACGTCGAATCATTTTTAAATAATTTAACACAATTAGTATGAACACAATGAATTTCAATTAAATGATCATTTAACAAATTTTATGAAATAGTTGAATAAACATATCACAACCGACTCCCATATACCATCATTTAGATCATCAGAAATTTCTCACCAACTATGGTACATAATTGAAATGCTACTATGGATGACAACACCAATATGACTAGCCAACTTGACAGCTCTATCAGACACAGACTATCCACAATGATTGAAGTCTACGTGAATTTTTGTGTCACTCACTTTAATTTGTTTATTCATCCCCTTTTTTTTTTTTTGGCTTACAGGTGTGTCTTGTACATATTCAATAAAAGGAGAAATATGTTGTTCAAAGTCCGTAATACCTACGATTTTGATCATAATTATTCAAAATACACCAAATTATCTCTCTAAACTTCACATTGTACGTAATAAAATACAACCAATATCATATTACAGAAACATTATTCAACAAACCATTCACAAATGTGTTTAGAAACATCATTTAGCAAACCATTTAGAAATACCATTCAGGAAACTATTCAGAAACACCATTTAGCAAACCATTCAGCAAATCAATATCATACAATACCATTCAGGAAACCACAATATTTAAATCAAACTACATAGAAACCCCATACATGCAATGAAAGGTGTTTGGACAACTAAGGTTACGGTGAAACGAATAAAAATACATATGCAGATGTAAACATAAGGAATAAAAAAAACACCTCTATCGAAGAATATAAATAATACAATAAACAAAAAAATAAGAACACACCAGTAAACAGAGAAGTGTACGACGTTGAGTTATTGAAAGTCGACGACGAAGATAAAGATAAAGAAACCAAATTTCAAACTAAAAGTGTTTAGAGGGTTTCGTTTAGTTGATTAATGTAGCTTTTAATCATTCTCTATAATAGCAGTTTGTAATTTCAAAGTTCAAGATAGGGGAATGAATATAAAAATTCATAGTGAAGGTATTTTTTTGCCAAAAACGCCTTCAATAATCCTCTAAAAATTTGACTACGAGATTATTGAAGGCATTTTTACTAAAAGATGCCTTTAATAATCTAAAAAAAAATTGAAAGGTAATTATTAAAAGTATTTTTTTTAAATACCTTCAATAATCTGATATATTTTTTAAATAGCATGTTTATTGGAGGCATTTGATGCCAAAAAGACCTTCAATAATTATTTAAAAAATTTGAAAAGGAGATTATTAAAGGCGTTTTTAGTCAAAAACGCCTTTAAAAATCTCATCTTTAAAATTTAAGAAGATTATTGAAGACGTATTATGAAAAAAAAAGCCTTCAATAAATTTTTTTAAAAAATTTGAATCAATTAGTGAAGGCATTTTTAGTCAAAAACACTGTAATAATCTCATCGCATTCATTGATATAAAAATTATAAGTGAAGGTGTTTCTGCCAAAAATACCTTCAGTAATCGCTTTAAAATTTGACTATTAGATTATTGAAGGCGTTTTTACTAAAAGACACATTTAATAATCTCACAAAAAAATTTAAAAAAATTATTAAAGGCATTTTTTTTTTAAAATGCCTTCAATAATTTGGTTCATTTTTTTAATAACTTGTTTATTGAAGGCATTTTATGCCAAAAACTCCTTCAATAATCCAGTCTAAAAATATTACGAGGATTATTGAAGGCATTTTATAAAAAAAAAACCTATAATAATCTCACCGTCTTCACTAATATAAAAATTATAAGTGAAGGCATTTTTCAACCAAAAATATCTTCAATAATCCCCTTAAAATTTGACTATGAGATTATTGAAGGTGTTTTTACTAAAAGATGCCTTTAATAATCCTAAAAAAATTTTTAAAAAAAATTATTGAAGGCATTTTTTTTAGAAAATGCATTCAATAATCCAATTCATTTTTTTCAATAGCTTATTTATTGAAGATGTTTTATGCCAAAAACGCCTTTAATAATCCAGTCCAAAAATATTATGAGGATTATTGAAAGTATATTATGCAAAAAATACCTTCAATAAATTCTTTTAAAAAAATTTGAGTGGATTAATGAAGGCATTTTTCGTAAAAAAATACATATAATAATCTCATCGTCAAAATTTTAGTGGATTATTGAAGGCATTTTTGGTATAAAATCGCCTTCACTGATATTCCCCAAATAACAATGAAGGGAATTATTGAAGGTATATTTTGCAAAAAAATACCTTCAATAAATTCCTTTAAAAATTTTAAGAAATTAGTGAAGGTGTTTGTAGTCAAAAATTACCTTCAGTGATATTCACCTGATAAAAATGGAGAGAATTATTAAAAGTATTTTCTATAAAAAAAATGCCTTTAATAAATTTCGTTAAAAAATTTAAGGGGTTAAGTGAAGGCAAACATTATTGAAGGCATTTATTTGTTGAAAATGCCTCTATTTGTCAGATGTATACGAGTGTGCCTTACAAACTTCAATAAAATTATCACCAAGCTTAACGCATCCAATCCCCAACTTCAAGCTTCATCTTCATTAATCTATTATTTCTCTTTCCAAACCAACTACAATTTACTTTCCTTTTCTTTTAACTTTTAGTATTCGAGCTTTGTTTTTTTTAACCCTATTTCGACTATTCCTTAGTTATTTACTTTAGCTTTTACTTCATTCTACTATTCTTTCAGCTTTATAATTTACGATATTCTTTTTAGTTTAAATATTTTTCCAAAACCCACATTCCTTAAATACCCATTTGGAACTCATCATCCACTTCTCTTTCCCTTTCATTTTTTTTTAGGTTTTTTTTTGAACCAGTTTTATCTTATTTTAACCCCAACTACAAATACTATAGGCTAATTCTGGGTTAACAGTAGAGTTTTAAATGTTTTATATCAGGTAGCTAAGGAAATACTTCACAACAAGGGGTTCTAACTTCTATAAGTACTGGTTTTGTCATTATTTTTTATTTAAAATATAGTAAAATTAAGTATTTTACATGTTTGTTTTCATATAAATTATTTATATAAATTTGATCTGATAATATAGCAAGTATTAAATGGATAAGAGTTGGATACAAAAGTCAATATTAAGTCAAGTACAGAGATGGAGTGGAAAATTTTTTTAATTTTACATTTGAGAATACAAGTGAAGATAATATGATATTATGTCCATGTGTGAAGTGTGCTAATATCGATTGGTAAATGCATAAAGTTTTTTTTTGAACATTTAATTTGTATTGGATTTATCTCAGGATATATTAATTGGTATTTTCATGGAGAGTTTACACTGTTAAGATCTTTCACTAGAGTTCCTTCAACTTCAAAGGCTCCCAACACCAACATAATTCTTTTATAGCAGATGATATTAAAGACATGTTGCGAGATGCTTTTAACATTTATAACCAACATTTCTGTAATTCGTCTCCCTAAAATGATGGATTTAATGAGTCAAATGTTGAAAAAAATGAATTTGGTAAACATGAGATAGGTGTAGGTGACCAACAACCTAGAGGAGAAGCATCAAAGTTTTATAGGTTGCTTGAGGATATGAATGAAGAACTTTATGAGAGATCAAAGTATTCAAGGTTATCTTTCTGTATTCATCTTTTTCACTTGAAATACTTATGTGGATGAACGAGAATCTCTTTGACTTTATTATTGGATTTTATAAAAAAAATATATTTTTTTTAAATCCCTGAATCTTATAAGGAATTAAAGAAGATGATCAAGGATTTGGATCTTGGATATGAGAAAAATTCATAGTTGTCCCAATGATTGCATATTGTATTGAGGCGATAGAAAAAATCAAGAATCTTGTCATTTGTGTGGTATTTCTCGTTGGGTGAACAAAAATCTCGATGAAAGGTTGAATGAGGATGGTGATGCGGTCTATGTATAAAAAAAAATCTATAAAAGTTTTACGCTATTTTCTATTAATACTAAGACTTCAATGACTCTTCATGTTTTCCAAAACTATGGATTCTATGAGGTGACATCATGAGAAGTGAATGGATTATGGATCATTGAGGCATCCTGCAGATTCTTTGGCATGAAAATCATTTTATTCTAGGTTTTCAAACTTTGCATCTGATCCTTGAAATATTATGTTTGGACTAGCATCTGATGGATTCAACCCGTTCAAAATGATGAGTATTTCTTATAGTACTTGGACAGTTGTATTGATTCCATATAATTTACCACCATAGATTGCCATGAAGCAACAGTCATTTATCTTGTCTATAATAATTTTTGGAAAAAAAAGTCTGAGTAATGATATAGACATCTATTTACAACTTCTTATTAAAGAGTTAAAGCAATTATGAGAAGAAGTTGAACCTATGATGCATAAAAAAAAAATTTAATATGCGTGCTGCTTTATTGTGGACTATCAACGATTTTTCTGTTTATGAAAATTTATCTGGTTGAAGCATAAAAGTCGTTATACTTATTCATGTTGTGCTGTGTAGACATATTCGAAGTGATTACCTAATGGTAGGAAGTTCTATTATATGGCACATCATTAATGGTTAAATGGTAATTATCAATTTAGATTTTAAAAACATCTATTTGATGAAATTGAAAAGTTGAAGAGATCGCCTTTACAAATCAGTGGGTTTAATATCTTGTCAAAGTTAAAAGATATTAATTTCACTTAAGGAAAAATGACTCAATCAAGGAAAAAAGTGAAAAGACATATTTGAAGGTGTCTGGTCTTATATTATTCAAGTTGGTGATCTTGATGTTCAAAGTGATGAGGAGGACAATGAAGAAGATGACCCCAATGAGTCTGAGTTGTGAAAAAAAATAAGTATCTTTTTTAAGTTGCCTTATTAAGAATATAATTTATTACGTTATAACCTTAATTTGATGCACATAGAGAAAAATATTTGCAAAAATTTCATCGAAACAGTTCTCAATGTGAATAAAAGATCAAATAATGACTTAAAGAGTCAACTTGACTTAGTTGATATGAAAATTCACCCTGACCTTTATCCGAAGTTGCTTTTTAATGGCAAATATCAATTGCCTTCTATTTGTTTTGGGTTTTTAAAGTTGAGAAAGATGTGTTTTGCAAGGTTTTAAAAAATGTGAGTTCTGGATGGCTATGCGTCAAATATATCGAGATATGTGAATCTGAAAGAGCAAAAACTTTCTTTATTGAAGTCACATGATTATCACATTTTAATGCAAGACTTACTTCCCCTTGTTTTACGTTCATCAATGTCAAAGCAAGTCACATCAGTGATAATTAAATTGAGTAACATATTTAAAGCTCTATGTAGGAAAGTTCTGAATGTGGAAGAGCTTGATAAACTTTAAGATCGAACTGCGATTACTTTATGCTATTTAGAGAAAATTTTTCCTCTGAACTTCTTCACTATTATAATGAAATTTGGTTATCCACCTTCTATATGAAGCAAAAGTCGGTGGTCTGATTTATTATCGATGAATGTATACTATCGAAAGGTATTATTTGTTAATAGCTTGATTATATTGTTAGTGTTGATCATTTCACTCTAGTTAAAAAGATATATGACAAATGTTTTATGCCATAGGTTTTTAGGGAGGTTAAAGTTTTATAGTTGCAACAAACGCTATCTGAAAGGTTTTATTGCTGAAGGATATTTAGTAGAAAAGTGCAGACAGTTTGTTCTCATTATTTGGAAGATGTTGAAATAAGATTTAATAAACCATCGAGAAATATTGGTATGCAGCATAATGACTTTGCCTACAATTATCTTTTTGAAAGTTTTGGACAATCAATAGGCAAAGCTAAAATAATGGAGTTACTTGATAAATCTTGGGCACAAGCACATCAATATGTTCTTTTTCATTATGACTCAATTGAATCATTTCGCACGTAAGTTTTTTTGCAAGGAAATAATTCATTCCATTAAGCATAATTTATTATATTTATGTTATTGTTAATACTTTATCATGATGCTTTGTAGTGAGTATAAAAATAATTTGAGAGCTTGTGCACATTATCGACGATCAAACCCTCAAAAGATTGATAAGTTGTTTGTCGAAAACTTTTATGAATGGTTAAAAGCAACTGTAAGTAATGCCATACTTTCCATTATGAGAAATCTACATAGAATGCTTATGGTATAACTAACATTAATAACATATATATATTTATTCCACTTTTATAGGTTTGGAGTGGAAGGCTTTTTAATGAATAGGTGAAGTGTCTTTCATAAGGTTCAAACAAAATTATGAAACGATACAAAGGTTTCATCATCAATGGATTTAGAATTCATACTAAATCTTATGAGAGATTTAGAAGTACACAAAATTCAAGAGTTGTTGTTACTTCATCAACTACTAGCAATGCTAGTGCTAGAGACACAAACCCTTTAGAGGGAAATATTTACTATTATGGCATGATTAATGACATCATTGAGTTGGATTATTATGGCAAGTGGAAAGTTATCTTATTTTGGTGTGATTAGGCTGATGTGAATAGTGTAAGGGATATTAAGAAAGATCGATTTGGATTTGTACTTGTGAATTTTTCTCGATTAATTCACATTGGACAACAGTTCATCGATGAACCTTATGTTTTTTCATCTCAAGTCAAACAAATTTTTTATTTTAAAGACCCCAAAGAATTGGGTTGGTTTGTTATTCTTTGAAACACACATAAAGACTTATTTGATATAGGGTTAGATATTAGGATGATGTTGAACATGGAACTGAATGTTATCTTTTTGCTGAATAAAACTTGGATAAAAATATCTCTAGTACCTCTGCTCAGTAGGTCTGCTAAGATGTTAATGAAGACATTTATGAACCATGATGGATCATCCATATTTTGTAATTCGAGTGTTTAAGACATAATGTAATAAATGCTTGTATGTAATTAATATTGCATTCATTATTGTATATTTATTGTATTGTAAATTATACATTCTATTTTAATTTAATTAAATCGATATGTTCTTTATATATCGTTAGTTATGATTTCTTAACTTCTCAATGTCTTTATATTTTTCCTAAACTAATATCTTTTATAAATTCGCTTTTATGATGCAGCTAAGCTATAATACGAAGAAGTAGATTGAAAGGAATACATATAAGAGATATTAGTTCAAAATCATCTGTGGCACCTGTTGATCTTGGCTATAGATTGAATCTTTTGAAGGGGAATGAACATACTGTCAGTTCTAACTCATTCATTTCTAACCCTTCAACTGCTATTAGATCTAGCAATATGGGAGGTTTAGGTTTAGATAGTATCCTATTAATCGATTCTGCTTTTAATTTGAATGTAGGTATCATATACCCCATATTTAGAATTTGATTATAATGATTAAAGTATTGGCATTTTACAAATTGATTTTTTATTTTTTACAGTTGATAATAATGGTCAACGGAGGACTAAAGGCCGAACAACTTTAAAGGAACTATTTGCACTACCTCCGAACGAGTGTATTGTAATATCTATAAACTCTAATAAGCAACCAATTGGTGAAGAGGCTTAATTGTTGGCTGGATTACTAGGCATGATTGCCCGTAATGGAATAAAATTGCCTATTTATTATGAAACATGGCATAAACTTCCAGCAAAAATTAAGGTCTACGCTTTAAACTTTATCAAGGTATTAGTATAATTAATTACATATAAAATATAATTATTTTACATTTAGTTTATTGATTCAAACTTTTCTTTTTGCATTATTACAATCAAGATTTGTACTTGTAATACCAATTTCATTTGTGCTTAAGTCATTAAAAAAGAAATGGAAAAACTATAAACATAATTTGAAGTATTTCGATTGAAATACTACTATAAAGGCTACAAAGGAAATTCTACCCTGTAATGTGATTAGGTGGCAATATGAATAATTAGTTAGATTTTGGTTCTTAAGAAAATAAGAGGTACTAATTTATAACTTTTAATATTAGTTTTAAATAATAAGTGTTTTATGCTTTAAGTTGGTAATATTTGTATTTCTACCATATACACAATTATTTTTTATGACATAAAAGAGAATAGATTGGGATTGATAGTAGAAAGTAATAGAAATATAGCCACACAAGTGGATCAAAAAATTTTGCAAGAAAGGAAAAAGAAATAGTAAGTTTATGATATTAAATTTATCCCAATAAATGACCTTTTTGTGCCATTAAAAGGAAAAAATACAAATTAACAATTATTGTTTTGTTTTAATAGTTTTGATAGTTTCAATACATGATATTAAACTTATACAAAGTATTGAACTTAGTTTCCATGGTTGATATGTATAAAAAAGTTATTATTTACATCTATTTAGGACTTTTGTGCTGTTAATAGGTAAAAATACAAAATTGTTGTTATTGTTCTATTTTAACAGTTTGGATAGCTTTTATACATGATATTAAACTTGTTCGAATGATTAAACTTGGTTTCTACATTGATATGTGCGAAAAAGTTGTTTACGTCTATTTAGGACTATTTTTGCCTTTTAAAGGTAAAAATACAAATTAAACGTTTGGATGGCTTTTAACAATTTGGATGGCTTCAATACATGATATTAAACTTGTCTAAATAATTGAATTTGGTTTTCATAATCGATATGTGTGAAAGGCCAAAATGCTTTTATTGTTTACATTTGTTTAAGACTTTTGTGTTATTAAAGGGCAAAAATATCATTTTACAGTTATACTTCTATTTTAATAATTTAGATAGATTAAATACATGATATTAAACTTATTTGAAATTTTGAACTTGATTGACAGACTTGATATGTATGAATAAGTTACGGTTGATATGTATTTAACAATAACATATGTTTTTATATAGGAGATTGAGATGGGTGACAAAATTGGATGTGTGAAACTTTTTCACTTAACACAAAAAAAAAGACAAATCTTACTTGAATGTCGAAACACAAAAAATTGAGGTAATTTGTTACATCTATTTTACCAAAAAGTAAATATTTACTATTTTTAACATATTATGAATTAATCATTAAACTTGATAGTTTTATTTGATTAATTTACAGAAGAAAGCAAAAGAGAAAATGGCTGCTAAGATTGAGTAGTATCTGATGATTGTGTTAACATATAAGAATTAAAAAATCAAATTTTCACAAAAATTGCTGGAAAAGAAATGCATGGATGAGTTTGGGGCCTTAGATTGTGTCCAACACCATTTATCTACTATGGACGTAGCTTTCAGCAATTTACATTTTTAACAAGTCAGTCTTCGTGAGATATTTTCACATTGAGAGAGGAGTTGCAAACTATGCAACAATGTTTCTAGCAAGTGAAAGCAGAAAGAGAACATGACCATACTAAAATTGAAGAATAACGTGCTAGAATGGACCAAGAGCGTGCAAAATTTCAATAGTTGCATGATCGATTCGATCATTTTATGAATTTTAGCAAAAATAATTTTCAGGAACTAATCTCGATGGTTCACTAACTCAGGTATTATATTTAGTAAATATTTATATTTTTTTAATATAAAAAATAGCTTATTATTAAGTGTTAAAACTTGTATGATATTATTCAGTAGGTTTTTGAGCACTCTAGTGACCAAGGTGAAAAAGTTCTTTCATTAAATGGTAGTCTTCCAAATCTATGAATCATCAATTTCATACATTTTAAATTTTTTGGTTAATGTACTAAAATAATTTGAATGTTATTATACTAATTATTAAACTTTGTGTTAATTACATGCATATTTGAACATGAATTATGTATTTATTAAATTTAGTTTTTGAATTTAAGTTCGTTTTTATTTATTTTTATCATTTTGTATTATTGAAAATAATAAATATTAAAAGACATTTAAAAAAAAATTCTTAATTTTGCAACTTTCGTGTTTAATAATTCTACTAAATTCTAAATTTAGTTGCATTTATACCATAAAAAGCCACTAAAATTAGTAGCGTTCTTATCATAAAAATACTGCTAAATTAGTGTCATTTTTATGATACAAATGCCGCTAATTTAACGACAATTGTCTTGACAAACATCGCTTAATAGAGCGGTGTTTTATGATATAAACGTCATCATATTAATTACGTTTTTCTAATACAAACGTTATTACATGAGCGATATTTTTCAGATACAAATACTACTAAAATAACAACGTTTTTTATAAAACATTGTTATTTTCCTCGACGCTTGTATAATTGATACTCTTAATGGTGTTTTTTACAAACATCGCAAATTATTTAGTGGTGTTTATAAACTTTGCTAATCATTGAAAAAGATATCCCTAAAGACCTAAAACCTTGTAGTATATACATTTTTAATTAATTTTATTTTTAAAATTTTCACCTAATTAATTTAAAAAATGACTCACAGTTCCTTAGGTAACTTCAAAATGACTCTCAGTTCCTTAGGTAACTTTTAGGATAAAATGCAAATTTACTTTTATAGATACTTAATTGGGTAAATTTACTATCAATCTTTCAATTAATATAATTTACTTTCTTACTTATAATTTGGAAACAATTTTATCATCATATTTTAAATTTTGTAGCAATTAAAAAATATTTAGTAAAAAAATTATGTGAAACCTATTTTATAGATAAAAAAATATTTTTGAAGATGATATGACAGGAAAAAAAACAACTATGAGACTAAAATTTATTATTTTATTTTATTTATTCTTTTATCATGGTATTTTTTATTAAATATAATGTTACATAATTAGAATTTTATTTTGTTTTATTTTATTCTTATTTTATCATGACATCTTTTATTACATATAATATCACACCATTTTGTTCGGTTAATCTTCACCTTCTTTCCTTGTCATGTTACTTTTTTAAACAAATTTCTTTTCTGAACTATAAAACAATTTCTTACAAAATTTCCTAATGAATATTCTTGATTGCTTCAAATTTTGAATCATGATGATAAAGTTACATTAAAATTAAAAGTATAGTTGCAGCAATTGATAAATTAATGATAAATTTAGACTACTTACTAAAGTAAAATGATAAATTTTACCCTATACCTAACTTTCATTTTTCTCTTTACTCATCTTTTTCTTTTTCATTTTTTTTCCTTCATCTATTTCTTCTCTTTCACCCACATGATGATGGGTGTGCCAAAATCTAGTTATTTATAATCTTCCTAATTGAGTTTAATGTTACGAGTCAAGTAAAACAAACTTCTTTTCATATGCGGTTAAAAAAAACCTACTCACAGTCATATAATTTCCTTATCTTTTTAAATATCTTTTTTAATTCATTATTTTCACCTTAGGTGGATGTTAAAAAATCTAGTTAATCATAAAACTTCTAATTGAGTTAGTGTCAAAAATCAAGTGGTATCAACTGATTTGGGAAATTGACAAAAAAAAACAACTCATTATATAATAAAATATAAATTAGGAAGATTATTTTAGTCTTTCACTATTTTTGAAAATATAGTTTAAAGGTATATTTAGTATATAAAACTATGATAAAATAAAATAAAATGATATCATGAATAAGATTAAATTAAATAATGTTATCTTATCTTGTGTTTGATATGTGTAAAAATTAGAATACGGTAATTTAGTTATTGATCAAAATTATTTTTTCTCAAAGTTTATATAATTTAGATTATTGATATAATTTTTAAGCGTATAATAAGTATGTAAGTTCAATTTCATAAATTATAAATAATTCTCTTTATTTTTAAAGTATTGAATCATTATATGCAAAGAGGATAATTAATTATCTTTGCAATTCTATTTTTTTTAAATACAAATAAAATATGATTTAAATTATTATTATCTTATCTTATCCTTATTTTATACATCAAACATAATCTAAATTCATTTATTTTTAAACTTACATTTTTACCTATTTTAAATTATATGCGAATCACATTCCTATTCTCTCTATTTTACATTTTTAAATATCTATATCTTTTGCTTTTAATATTTTATCTGAATAATATAAGTGCCTTTTACTTAACCCCAATAAGAGTGTTAAAGATTAGTTTGGTTAAAAATTATCAAAACTAAAATATTTTATAACATAAAACTCAATTGATATCTTTAAAAATCAAGTTCGACCTCCATCTACCTACTTAAGTTAGGTTTATAATTAAAAAAATCAATGCTTTAATTCAAATATATTTTAGATTTAAAATTTAATTAAAACAAGGACAAATGCCCTCTTCGCATCAAAATCTATATAATATATATGTAATTTTTAAGTGATCAAGGTGATTTTTTAAAAAATTGTCTTTGGGGTTACAAGTATCACTATAGAATGTTTTACAATCATAAAAGAATTATTTCAATATTTAAAAGAAAACGTAGTTATAAAAGAAACTTTCTTTACATTTATCAAGCCACTTTATAAAATCAATATATATATATATATATATATATATGACACAATTATAAACTTATAAATTTAAACCAAAAATATTAAAATAAGAGCGAAATTCTAAAAGAGAAATTTAATATTAAAATATAATTTACCAAAATAATTCTACACATCTATACATAAAAAGAGACATTCCATTTGCAACCATAATTTTGGTTATCGCAGCCAAATATTTATAATTTTTTATTATAAAATTACTCTTATAAACCTAATAAAATTACAAAAGTAACCCTCACCTCCCGGCCACACCTAATTATTTTACCTTTTCTCACAACTCGACATCATCTAAACCAGACTTTATTTTCTCCGGTCCGGTGAAGTTAAAGGACGCCGAAAATAAGATATAGAAAGCGAAAAGAAAAATCAAGTGTTGTAACATTGAAGAGGGAAAAGATATACCTCAATTGTTTCTTGTGTGCCTAATTGTTGGGAGCATTGTCAATGTCATCTGGATGCTTTTTCTTATCAAGGTTTTTCGTTGTTAAGTGCAAAAATATTTACTTGGCTGTATTAACAATTTTTAAGAATAATACTAAGCAAAATCATATCGAATTCTCCAGAAACTAAAAGAACAACTTAATTAGAATGCAATTGAAATTCAGAATTCATGCAATTAATGCCAACAGGGACAAAAACCAAAAAAATAAAAAAAATCTTTACAAAGAAAGTTCTCAGCACCTGAGGACAAGCCAACAGCTTCATATAAACCAAAAAAATATAAGAAAGATATCTGTAAAAGCCAGTCTTAACCGAGATTATTGTGTAAACCTTACACAAGAATACAATATACATATATAAAAGAAAACAAAATTGACCTACACCTGCAAATTTCTGACAATAATAAATTAATGCTGCAGACACAAGTGAAGAGATGAAATGATAAAATCTCTCCAGACCTTCACAAGGACGAAAGCATATCTCACAACTCATCCTGGGACCATCTGAGATGCTTGAAAATCTCCATCTAATTAGGGCCCTTGATCCAACAAAATCAAGGAAGACTTCAAATATATGAACCACCCGGAATTTGATTATCTTCCAACCACCTACTGAAACACCTTCCTTAATCTCTCAGCAGAAAGGGCTGCTCTTTTATTGGTTGGCTCAAGCACCAGGGCATAACTAAAATCTGCAGTGCCAAAGTCCCACTACTGTAACACAAATCCAGTTCTATATACTCACCCTAGAAGCATTAAATTTTGAAATGTTTCTATAGGAAGGTCACAACTTGAATGTAAGCAAAGTTCAATGCTTTCATTCTAAAGTTCAATGCTTGTATGTGATACGACTTCACCCCCTTCACCAAAAACCATAAGCATGTTATATTTCTTTCTTCACCAAGTAAATAAATTTCAACTGCCAAGACAAATAATATCATATTGTTTCCATGCTACAAAACTTTTCTCAAAACATACAATCCACACAGGCCATGAGCACTCGTAATTCTCCATTCTGACCTAAATATCGCAAAGAAAAAACTCACCTTCAATTGCCTCCTTATAGTAACCAAGCATTTCTCTAGCAGTGCCTCTCCGTAAATATGCCTTTACATTCTGAGAAATATAATACGAAACAATATATTATAGCAACGAAAACAAAGAGAAGAAGAAAATACTAATAATAATCAGCATAAGGAAATTCTCCACTAAATCCAAGCATCATGCAATCCTAATGCATTCACTAACACGTTAGTCAATGGATCAAAAAAGGTAATCAAAACTGTAATTGGGAACTAAATGAATGGAAAAACATACATATTTGCTGCTTGCTTAAAAAAAAAAAAACCCACTTAATATGTCCGCTTCAAATCAAACAATTCACAAGAACTTATTTTCATATGCATGCTCTTGAATATATCACCCTTTTTCAAGAGATAAATTTCTGTAATTGTCTAAAAAATAACAGAAGAAATTGCAAAATTTGTTTCATGATAATACAGGCAACCAGTTTGATATTGGCAAGCATCTTAATATCAAACCAAACTCATATAAAGAAAGTCCAAATGATTAATAGACACATTTCATTTATCCATGAAAGTAAAATTTTTAAAACTTTTACTTCCTACAATCATCGTTCGCTTATTTGCTTTAAGAAGCAAAAAGCAAGTAGCAAAAACAACAATCAACTGGATCCTTAGCATGGATTAAATTACATCATATTATTAGAACAGAAATAAAACTCATTCAGTAATGTTGAAACAGATATCAGGAAAATTGTAGAAATTACGATTTTGAAGTAAAATCAAATCCTAAGCCAAGACAATGCAAAAAAAGAGCCATACATGGCCTAAATTATAAAACAACAGTTATACAATCAAAATAATTATCTTTCAAGAAAGAAATTACCTTTTTATCAAGGTTGATGGCTTTGGTACAATCTGCCTCTGCTTGGAGGAAACTAAATGGAAAACCAAAAAAAAAAAAAAAAGTATCAAGTACCAAAAAACCTCAATGGAAGGAGTCAATACTAAAGTGTAAAATATTACCTTCCTAATTCAAGATATGCTGCAGCCCTGTTGCTATAATATGTTGCATTATTGCCACTAAGCTTTATAGCTTCAGTATAAAACCCAATAGCCTTCTGCCATTGTTTATCTTTGTATGCTTGGTTGCCCTGAATCATTGAATTCGTAAACAGAATAAATTTACATAAGACAAAGAAGAAAATGTGCAAACCAAACAGTTTGTGCAAGACTGCTAACTATGTGATACCACACACTAGGCCCTAAGAAACAGCATGAGGATAAGCATATAACAAATCATGCACAAGAGGACATATGCCAAGCCTTAGCGAATAAGCTCACAAAGGGGGCAAATAAGTAAACATATAGACAATTTTTACTTAAAGAAACATGGTTTTCTCTGTTCCTTATCAAAAGTTAGCACTTAATGGCATGCACAGTGATCAAATTTCCTACAGCTACAACTACTTTTCAGAGCAGTCTTACTCTTAACAGCCCTAGCAAGCAATTACTTTTTTCCGTAATGTATCATATTCTATCCAATACTACTCCAATTTTTTCTCAAGTTTTTCAAATTGATTCATCTAGGGCTGTAAACTAATCAAACATGAACAAACAAACATACGTCTGTGGTTTGGTCATTTATTTTTAAAGGTGTTCGAGCTCCATTCATGTTCAGTAAGAAAATTACTCTATTTGTTCGAGTTCGGTTTGTTTAAATGGTAGGATGTTTGCATTTGGTTCGATTAAGTTAAATAAAATTGTTTGTGAACATGAAACGAACATGTTTACAAACATATATAAATGAACATTTCCATGAACAATAAACAAACCATAACCAAACAAATTTAAACGAATGAACCCTAAACGAATATAAATGAACCCTAAACGAATATAAATGAACCCTAAACGAATATAAACAAACCCAAACGAAATAAGCGAACCTTAAAATAGAATTAGGGTAAAAGATAAAAATATAATTTTGTTATTATTATTATGAATGAATAATAAACAAATGAGTTTTAAACGAACCTTAAACAAGCTTATTCACAAACATAAACGAACAAAACAAACCTCTGTTCGTATTCGGTTCATTTAATAAATGAATGTAAGAATATTATTCAAGATCATTTGTTAAAATTAATAAATGAACAGAAACCGAACATGTTCACAAACGGTTCATCAAAAGCTCTGCTCGCCTACACTCCTAGATTCATCTAATGATAACAAACAAGATATATAATAGGTAAAAGTACATGAACTCTAATTTGACTTGACAAAGTGAACTGTGACTGCCCCTCAAATTCCCTGGAACAATGATAGCTTCAGGAAAGAGTTATTAGACATTTTCAACAATTGGTGAGATTTAAATCTGAAATTTCATCATATATTATCACTCAAGTTCAAAACTGACAACAGTACTAAGGAAAGCCCCAATCAGTCTTCATGCTTACCATGATAAATTAAGAGACTGAAGACTTAGTGAATCATGATATTCCCATTGGTTGATGTTGTAATGATAAGGATAAATAGTAACTCATAAGGGGTAGAAACTGAAAAATGACACTCAGTTACTTCAAACACATTCCATGCCAAAAAAAAAAAAAAAACCCTACAAGAAAAGTTTCTACGTAGCAAAATAAATTGATACATATGATAATCTAGTAAATTTCAACATAAAGAAAATCCAACACCCATTTCAAAAGGATTTAAGCGCTTGCTAAATGAATGCTGACCAAGACACTGTCTCCTGACTCCTTTTCCCCAATGTCTCAAGTTTTGATAGAAGCTGTGGCTAGTACTTGGACTACTCAATTTTACAGTTCCAAAAATCTTGTTTGATGCTAAAGCAATAAATTCTAAAGAAATAATGATGCAGAACATAGAGATGATAATTGAAGAACTATATTATTTATGAGATGTCATCTTGCACATCAACTTCCACATATTCATCTGCGTCTGCAATCCATTCAGGAATGTCATTGGCCACATCAGTTTCTGCCACATCATCAAGTTGACAAGAGACCCGTTCCCTCTAGTTTGGATTTGTAGATTACATTTTCTACATACATTTTGACAGATTCACCATCTAAAATTCAGTATGATAAAACATCAATTTTAAGGTTTTAGAAGAGGCATTATCATGTCTCCAAATTGAGAACTTAGAAGAAAGCCTATTTGTATTTTAAAGAGCTTCTTTTCTTGTAAAATTATTATGGTTCTGAGAATCTTATCCTTTAATATTTTACAGGTATGGTGATCCCAGAAAACATATAGCCCTAATTGCTTCAAAAGGGAAAAAGTAACGTGCTACGAGCAATGATTACAAGAAAGCATGTCTTCAGGATCTTGATCTTGTTCCTCAAATATGCTTCAAAACAAGAGGCAAGTTGATAAAGATGTGAATCAGATAGGTAATAATAGTTGAGAGAGTGAGAGGTTCAAATGATTCAAAAGGCTAAAGACAGCATTCCAACAAATGGAAAGTTTCCTTCTATTATCCATATAAAACTCGATTTGATCCTTGAAGCATACCCTAGAATCAAATCTTCATAAGTGATTCACTAATTAAACCTCCAGGAATCTATTTTTGTTCTTTTATTCCAGGTAAAATTTCCTTGATGTATCAGCTACTGTAGGACAGGAGTTCTAATAGACAACCCACTCATTTGTTCCCCACAAATGGAAAGTTTTGGATACAATTCGGATATCAGGCAGATTACCATATATAAAAATAAACAAATCCACAGATTCCTTATAGTCGAGCTCCTAGTCAATTACTATACCCCAAGAAGTAGTAAGAATTACAATCCCCATCCCACCTAAAATCTGAAAATAATGCCATAGCTTCTATTGCTCAGGTTAATCAAGAATTCAAGACGAAAGTTTTGAAGAATCAAAGTTGAGAAGCAAGAGAAACAAGTTGACAAATCAATGTAGTATGACCAGAAAAAAGATACATGAAACAACCTGATTTGGGTCTAAAAAGATTTAAGTTTATGCAAGTGGTCTCAAAAAGATTGAAGTTGTACAAGTTAGGTTAGAAGAGTCAGACACCAAATTCTTAGTGGTTCAAGCAGATGATTAGTCTAGCAAAAATCAAACCTCTATAAAAGGAAACCAGGATCCATTTTTGTAATGGAGCCACAACACTTCATTTTATCGGTCCAACCAATCCAACCATAAATTAGTCTAATTCAAAATATCTGTGACAAACTACTTGGTGAAAATTATTCGATTAGTTTTATTCTACTAGACTAAATCAGTTCAGTGCTGAGATGAAAGAAGCTCTATTGACCATTGATGCCACAGGAAATTTGTTGTTGACAGTGCCATTCATGGGTTTTGCTGGAAGTTGTTTTGCATTACATTTCAAAACTTGAGGTCCACTTTTCTACAACGACGGGATAATGATGCAGGACATCAAAAGGAAAATTGAATGATTAAATTACTTAGGGTTTTTGTCCAAAAAGAAAAAATACTTGGGGTTTCTTTTATTTGTTTAGTATTCTCGATTCTTTATCTTAATTAGTCTTTACTTGTTTACCATGAGCAAGGTTTAGAAGCAGCCCATAAGTTGTCTTTTAATCATCATCGAAAAACCCCAACTATGATAAGAATCCACCAAGACATTCCATATTGACCTTATCGAAAATTTATGAGCCATATTAACTACAAGAGGATGAAAAATTGGCAAGTTTGAAGGCAAGAAAGTTGACACTGACCTTTTCTTTGGCAACCTCAGCAGCATGTTCCTGGTTGACAGCATTATGTGATAATTTAGACTTAGCGACAGTATCAGCATGCTCTTGCAGAGACGAATACATAGTCTGCACTGTATCCAGTAAAAATCGATCACCCCCATGTCTGGCTATGAAGGAAACTGAAACAGGGCACTTATCATGATATCCAAGTGGCAGTGTCACCTGAATCATTAACGAAATACATATAATTTTATATTCATAAAAATACTTCTACAACAATGTGCTTTTTACATACATCAATATATGAGAGAATTTCACCTGACAGCAACCAGATATGCTAGCGATACTCAACAGACTAAACATACAGTTCTCGTAGTCCTCTGAAAAGATTTCCTTGCTACCAAGTTTCAGAGGGGGATAAGCAGTGGTAGGAATCACCAGAATTCCATCATCCTGAACCCAATTCATAAAAAACAAGTTACCTCAAATAAAGCAGGCCAATAGAACCAAAGTGTGAAACAATACTACAAATAAGAGAACTGTAGGTGGACCCTGTAGCAGTGGCATGCATGTCTAGAGCAAAAAAGTGGAAAACATATGCATAATAATGCAACATATAAGCCTATCAAATGTAGCACTGAATCATAAACTAAAAAGGGGAAAAAAAAGCAATTGCAAACATCATTAACAACTATTGAGTTTTAATATTAATGCAAATGTTCTCAAACCATGTTGAATGATAAATTTGCCCATAACATTGCTTTCTATTATGTTTATAGGATGAATACAAAAAACCAAGTTTGAAAAGAACAGACAGTCTCTGAGAAAACTATCATCTCCAGCTTGTCAAACTAACAAAAGAAATTGTACACTCTAGAATCACAGATAAAAAGAACATATGAATCATGAGGTATTAGCAAATACTATAAACAAAAATCAGAAGCTCACTAGAATTGTCAGCCATGTCTTAAACAAACTAAAATAGTAGCTTGGTCTTCTCTCTCCCCTTCCTGTTCTTCCTCCTCCTCATAGCTGAGGGGTAAAACTTTGCTCTATCTGGTACACCATGCTTTGTAATGATGTGACTTAGGACAAACATGAAGGACTATGTTTTAAGTCCTTATCAGTAATTAACTTATTGATCTGAATAGTGCAAACATACAGTTCGAATTCATAAAGGAAAAAACAAGACTAGAGATCTGGTCCATATAAAGCTTAGTTGCAACTCAGATGACTAAGAGTTAGGGAACAATTACATGATTAAAATTAATACTACACCTGAGCTTGATGCACAACACAAATTCACATGTTTATGTACTTGGGTGTGTGTTGTGTATCAACTATGAGGTTAGATGGGGCAATCATCTTTCAACTGCATACCAGAAAGGATATATTAAGTTGAATTGAAATTACATGCAAGATAAATTGCATTTTTTAACTTTACCAGGAAATGAATTGTTATATCTAACAATATATCTCCAACATAAAAAAAATCTAATAAAACTCCTCACCTTCAAAAGAGAATTGACTGCCAAACGCATCTCAGTCCTAATCGATTTGCAGATTTCAATCTCCTTATCTGTCATATCCAGTGTTTCATTTATTTGAGCAGAGATGGAAGAATCAAGAACAGGCCTTTTGGAATTAATCCATTCTTCATGCGTACATTTAAACTCATATCTGCATTAAGAAAGGGTACAAAAAATCTCACTCAAGGCTATGGCCCCTATGGTGTTAAATAAAGAACTGTTCCTTAGTAGTCTGAAGGAAGACAATCTGGCAGGTCAGTTACAGCATCAATAGATATCATTCACTAATAATATTCACCAGTTTACTACAGCACAGAAGAAGACATTTCAACAAGAACTTTCCTACCACTCCAGATTCCCAATTTGCACATCAAATTGCATGGCATTTCATTGTTGCATTTATGTTGTTAAATTGAAAATAAGGCATGGGAGTACAGAAAACTTTTCTGCAATACTAACAAAAAAATGAAGATATGCATGCTCAGGCCTCAGTGTAATGTTTAGTTGATGATGTGAAATTATGGTTACGTAAAACAAGATGAAGAACACGGGATAGAAAAGGAAAAACACAGAGAATAAGGATCAGGCTGGAGAAATAGTGGAACTCGGGAAGGTATAAAAGAAATGAGAGAGATATATCACAAAGAAATAAGAAACAATAAAAAAAGAAAGAAAATCCACTCCAAATACTTAAATTTCAGTAACAATCTTTTTGTTTTTGTACAGACAATAATACACAATCTAAAGAAAATCCACTCCAAATACTCAAATTTCGGTAATGATCAATCTTTTTGTTTTTGTACAGACAATAATACACAATCTAAAGCTGCTAGAAACTAAAATAATTACTTATAAGCTACACCATGAACCTCAATGCAGATACAAAATAAAAAAATAAACCCCAAATGTCCTAAAATTGTCTAGTTACTAGAAGTTACAACCAAATATATAGAAAGATACAAAAATTAATAAAATAAATATCTGAATGGTATAAATGTGAAATAGTTATACCTTTGTACAGCAAATTCATAATCTAGAACTGATAGAAATAAAAAAATGCAACGAACTGTATATTGCACCCTTAACCATCATTTGCAAATATGAAATACCAAAAATGCTAAATGTCCTAATAGTTCCTAAATAATAGAAATCACAACTGAACCTAGAAAATATATAAAATTAGTAACACTGTCAAAATGGTTAATCCTTCAACAAGGATACTCTTGCCACACCAAAAAGATTCATAACTTCATGGTTCAAGCCACAATGAGCTTAATAAAAAAAAAGGGTAACGTGTTCCAAAAATCACACTACAAACAGCAAAAAGAATTGTAAACCATGAAAGTTTTAGAACAAAAATTTTAAATTTTTGCACAATAATGGAAAAGAAAAGGTGAGAAAAAGACGCATTTGTCATCATAGGAAATAACATCAAATGCTAACATGTGTACACACATCATTAAGATGAAACTCACCTTTGAAGAATCTGTGCAACATTTGCAAGCAATCTCATGGATGAAATTTTTGAATCACCATTTATTTTCTGACCATAAAACTCCTTCAAGCTTGGGACCTTAGAACTAAAGTATTTGTCAAGATTTTCATGCTTCAATACTTGTCCTTAAGTAAGTCAAAAGAAAAGTCAGCAATTTTCGCACAACTCTAAACAACAAAGCAAAACAAATTCATTTACATAAAAGCTTATTGCCATAAGGCATATAGGAAAGAACATACTTCCAAAATGCTTCCCAGTGGAATTAATCACCACTTGCAAAACTCTGTCCATGGGAATCTTTAGCAGTTGAAAACAATTGTCAGCTAATAGAATTTGCCTAGGATTGCGTTGAACCGAAAATGGAAGTTGCAAGAGCACAAGGCCAACTCGATGTAGAATGTTAGGATCCTTAGCGAACAATCCTGCAATAGTAGTTTCACAAGTCAAATACAATCAAGTTTAATAAGTGCAAAATAGAATAGTGACAAGATTCTAACTAAATATACCACAAATCTAGCAGAAACATGAAAATTAATAAATAAAGAGAAAAAAGTGCAAAAGAAAATACAGTGCCTAATCAGTGAATGACCAATTGATACACATAATCATGAGTTATGATCATTACCCATACTATTCTGCTGAGAGCCTAAATTCAGCTCCGTAACGTATAACTAACACTATGTTTGGATTGAGGAGAAGGGAGGGGAGGGAAAGGAAAGCAAGGGAAAGAAGGAAACCATTCCCTTGTTTGGTTATTATTCAAATTAAAATAAAGGGAGGGGATTGAGTACCCCTCCAATTCCCTCAAAAGCTGCAATTTTCAATTACCCCAAATTGGGAGTAAACAGAGGGGAAAGGAAAGGAGTGAAATTTTTTAAAATGTGAAATGACTTCTGTATCCTTATTATTGTTTGTTCCTATTTTTCCAAAGAATACCGCTATAATCTTCAAAGCGACCTATGGATGCAATCTTTAAATCTTCAACATCTCATTCATCAACTATTTTGTTGGTCAATAACTTTGGTTTCTACAAGTTTTTTTAATGTATGCTTGGGTCTTAAATCTTTTTTTTTTTTTTCATTTTGTTAATACTTCACAAATTCTGGGGGAAAAAAAAAGACATGGAGAGACAAAGATATACAAGTTTATAATTAATTTTATCCTAATAAAAAATATTTAGATTCTTGAATTTACTCAAGGGAATAATTTTGAAAAGATATTGTTGTATAAAAATAATTCCAAATATATATTCTCTATGGATTAATAAAAAAAATCTTTCTTTAATTGATATTGTTTTTCTTTCATTCACTTTTGAATTTACTTAAGATAATTAGTCAAAACTATTCACATGATAAATAACAAAGTCATTTAAAAACAGTATAATTTGAGCAATGCAATATAATATACTCTTTCCTTTCCTTTCCTTTCCACTACTTAACCAAACAAAGGATTTTCATAATCCTTTCATTTCTTTCCCTTACTCATTTGAGGCTATCCCAACAAGGAAGTGAAGTATCTTTTCCTTTCCTTTAAAAATCTCTCTTTTCCTCTCCTTCAATCCAAACATAGTGTAAATTTAAAACCACACCATGTCAAAATCTTTTAGAAGCAGAGTACACATGCACGGTAAATGCTTCCATTAGTTCAATATGAGAACATGCAAAGCATTTTGTTCAAATCATACATCAATATGAATGTAGCTTATGCACGGAACATGCGTCGTTAAAACTTTAAATCCATGAAAAAGGTTCTCAAGTTTTTCAACCCCAATGTACCAAAATTATTGGACCAATGTATCAAATTGGGTTAATTACATCTTGGTAACTATAGTCAAATTCTCAATTTGGAACATAAAGTTTAAAAATTCACAATTATGTTTGAACTTTGCTTTTGTCCATCAATTTGAACACAAGACCAAAACCGATATCAAATGGATGACATGTCCAAAAACAGACAATAAAAACATGTTGCATGCCTCAAAATGCTACGTTAAAATGCCATGTGTCGTAATTTTATTGCATGCTTTGGACACTTCACCCATTTTACTAATGGTGTTAGTCTTATTTGAAAACTAATGAATGAAAGCAAAGTTCCTAATTAAAAATTTTTAAACTTTAGGTACCAAAACAGGAATTTGACTATAGCTCAGGTACCAAAACAGGAATTTGACTATAGTTCAGGTACCAAATGTGTAATTAACCTTATCAAATTTATGCAGTATGTAATGCATCTGTGTCTATGTACACGTTTTTACATGGCTTAAGAGGTATGCAACCTTAGTGGAGACTATATTGCACTTTTTTCTTTTGAATTTTGGTTGAATTACATTTATGATATTCTATTTTTATTAATTAATAGTTATTATTTACCTTAACAAGTTAAAACTCTAGAAACTTAAACTAGAGTAAAAAATAAATAGTTAGAAAACTTCAACTGAAAATAATTTTTAGTGAAACTTACCTAAAGAAATGAAAGAAGATAATGATTAGAGTTCATGATTAAGAATTTTTATTTACTAGAATAACTTGTATGTGTATTATTTTTATAAAAATAATTAAAATAAAATTCTATAAAACATAATATATATATATATATATATATATACGTGGACACACACACACACACACACTCACACAAACATATATAGGTACACACATAGAAAGAGAGAAGTTGGCAGCAAGTTTCTTAGCCAGAACTACCTCATGGGGAATTTCTATATCAGCATAGGTTATTGCTCAATGTTTATCTACCAATAATTTTATATAACTGGACCAACAACACAAGTAAACTACAACCTAATTGTTAGTAGAATCAGTTCGAGAATAAGACCAGGAGAAAAGGAAAATTCACCAAAAAAAGAAAAGAATATGGAGAAAATTCAACTTAGAAGCTGCTTTGAATAGACAACCATGACCAAACTAAACTTTCAAAGCCAAGAGAGCTAATAGTACTAGCCCCAACATAAAATTAGTTTAAAACAAGACTGATTTAGACAAGCATCTATACATTCAAAATTATCTTCTTTTTGTCACTAAATTAAGAGGAAAATAATAGAAAGCAAACAGAATTGCTTTCATTTTTATTCCATAACTTCATCAAAACATAGGCAAAGAACTAGAGCATATTACAAAGCCTCTTTCATACAAGGAAATAATAATCAAAGAAACTTGAATCAAATAATAACCACTCTATATGATATGCCGAACTATATAACTGCATTTTCCCATATTCCATATGACAACATACAAAATTTACATTGCATATCACCACACTTGATATTTCTTCATACGTACCAACAGTGTCGAGACTCGATGAAACAGGTATAATTCCAGTGTGAGAAACAACACCATATGACGGTCGGAATCCAATAACACCACAAAAAGCCGCAGGTACCCTCACGCCACCAAGAGTATCAATGCCTGCACAAAGTATGTTACATGGAAAATTAGAGCCAATATTACAAAGGATCTTCTAGAATATAATTTTATACAGGATCACGAAGATCTCATCTGTTTGATCAAAGTGACACATTAGGAAAATCAGACTTCCATTCAATAGCAAAATTAGATAAACAAATATCACCAGTTAAAAAGTAGTGTAGTAGAATATCTTAAAATATTACAATTAAATTAAAACTACAGAGATTTTAGTGAATAAGATTAACTTCATCAAACTATCACTTTAGGGATATTCATTCTTAAGATTATATAGAATAAGCTCAATTGTCTAAGGCAACTAATCAATAACATCAACATTTCCCTAAAAAGTCATATATTATATATATGCCAAGACCAACGATGCAACTTGCAGAAACTGAGAAAGCTAAGCATTCAGAAGCACAAAGCACACCTAAAGAGAAGTCCACAAAATTAGCAGCAACAGCAACAGCTGCTCCACTAGAGGATCCACCTGGAATGCATGCAGGTGCAGTAGGATTTGTTGGTGTGCCATAGTGTTTATTTTCTCCATGGATGCTGAAAATCAAACACGCCAAAAGCAGCTAGCATCATGCAAATCTTAGGAACCAAAAGATTAAATCATGTGTGAGACCAAAAGATTAAATCATGTGTGAGACTATTATGCCTAGACCAAGAGAGATTTCCGTCCTTAGTAAATACGGACCAACAATATGCTTGGGAACCATGAGGGAAGGAAGGATAAAGTAAAGAGGAGGAAGGAGAGGGTTTGGTTCCCCTTGTTTGCATGGCTTAAAAAATAAGAGGGAAAGGGAAGGGGGTACATTATCGACCTTGTTTGGTTAAGGAGAGGAAAGGGAATGGAACAATAACTTGTAACTTCATTTTACCATTATATCATTCAGGAGTTAAATAAAATGAAAAAATAAAGATAATTTCATCTTTGCATTAAAAAATTAATAAGTAATCATCCCCCTCCAATTTTCCCCTCCTTTCTTTACCTTTTCCCTCCATTCCCCCAAATCCAAAACACATTGTTGTATACCCAAAGCCTGCTATTTACAAATATAATGGCAAGTACCTATATGCCAGTTCATCCACAACAGTTTTCCCAACACAAGTTGCACCTCCTTCTACAAGGGCCAAAACCACAGGAGATGTCTGAGACGAAGCTTCATGCGTCCTCACCCAGTCTGGATGGCCAAACCCAGTCACATATCCTTCAATGTCAAATCTGATAAGCATGATATACACATCAGCTACTAGAAGCCAAATAGACAGTAACAGACATGATGTTGAACATATGAAAGAGCAAAACCATGTCGATATGCATGTGTAACATAAATAATCTGAATTGACAACTTAAATGCCTAAAACACAAGAGAATATCAGAAATTGAAAAGTTCAATTGAATTTTCCTATTCAACTCTTTAACCATTTCCCTCAAAAGGAGACAAAAAAAAAAGAATGAAAAATAACCAGCCAATCAGAGCATATCTGTGCAGAAAGGCCTAAGGCAAAATCCTGCCCTCAATATCTTACATATGCTTTCAGAAATTAATGGGGCTCTCAATATCACAAAATAAATGAATTCCACTCCAAATTTCGGACCAAATCCTTGAAATAAATAACCCTGAAATACGAGAAATTCTAAAATATTCATAATAGCAGAGAAAAACATTTATAGATTGTTCCTTTTGGGTTTTGCTTCCTCATAAGTTGCTAAGCTAATATGCAACAAACATTCAACATAACAATTCTATATAGACATAAACTCACGAAGTTTGCTACAAATAATTAAAATGTTCATTTTTAATTATTCAAAATTATTACTTCTTTTGATTCCAAACCATTCTGTATACATTTCACTTCAAAAACACCAGAACAGGTAGCAAAAGAAACAACCAAACTCTTATTAAGGTTTATGAATATCAGTGAGAGTCTTTGTCTTATAGAAAGCGAGCTATTATTTCTTATTCAAATACCAGCTTCACATAACTGGATTGTTAATGGCCAAAAAAGAAGCATTCACTCAACTAAGTCCAACTCCGCTACGCCACTCCATTTGCAGCTGACACTAAGTTGAAGCAACAAAATCCCACCAATATTTTGGGCTTTCTTTCTTGCCCTAAAGAATAAATATGCCATACATATTGACCATTAACCTTAACCACTTTACCTATCTACTAAATTAAATGCAACAATTAGCAACAACAATAAAATAAATCCATTAATTTTCATTTCCCATCACTCCTCCACTTTCCAATAACCACAACAGACTCATAAATAAAATATAAATAAATAAAAGAAAACAGCATACACTTCCGAGACGGCGAAATTGAGACTGGTGAGAGGGTGGGGAGCTTTGGGAGGAGCAGGCTGAGGAGGTGGAAGCAGCTCTAGCTTCTGGATAAAAGCTCCAAAGTCAGCTTTAATAGTTTTCTTAAGCCTTTTGGTCAAGAGAACAATTCCGGCTAAACCCAACCCCAGCAACACCCATAGATTGGCGGCGTGAGAAGCCATTTCTGCTGCGCTCGATATTTGAATAAGGCCCTAGAAATTTGAATGACAAAGAAAGAAAGTGATAATTATAATAAAAGAAAGAAACGGAGGGCGGAGGCGTGGCGTTAGCTTGGGTTTTGAAGGGGATTTGGCTTTGGCCTTCGGGTGGATGAGGCTATTGGATTTCTACTTTCTCCAAGAAAGGAAGTTTTTTATTTTATCTATATATAAATATATATATATATATATATGAAAAATTATTTAGTTTTTATTTATTTTATATATATATTGGAGAAATTATTTAATATTTTATTGGTGAAATTTTTTAATTTTATAAATAAAATTAAAATAATAACACATATTTTTTATATATTTAAAAAAAATTAATTTAAAAAATAAAATATATATATTATCATTTTAACTCCATTTATAAAACTAAAAAACTCTAATGTATCAATTAATTTATATATATATATATATATATATAACCCTATCCTAAATGCACGAAACTCAAGTCAACTCCAATTCTAATCACTCCGAACATTAGATGAATTCAAACCAAAATACATCAAATTTGAAATTAAAATAATTTAAAATTAAATTAAGTATAAGTTTATTAAAAAATATTACTTTAATAAAATAATAAATATAACACAAATATATATAATAAATATAATATAAATTATAACTTATTAAAGTTATTGAAAATATCGAATAATATATATCTTTAATATTAAACTAGTATAAATTATATATATATTATGTAAATTATAAAATTTTTTATAATTTATAATATGATTTAAAATAAATTATATATTTTTAATTATCAGAGATATAGGTATATATTAATATTTATAATAAATTATATAATCTTTTATAATTATACATAATATCAACTATCATGTGATTTAAAATAAAATGTATAAAATAAGTCATTGATTTATGTTTTTACGTTTTATTTATGTTATAATTATATTGTTAATTTTAATTATGTAATTTAAAATAAATTATATAATGAATTACAATTATATTAAAACCCAAAATAATAAGTAATTAAATTATGAGTTACAATTATATTAAAATAGTTATTTATATTGTAGTTGTATTGCTAATAAAAAGATAATTGTATATTCAATGTGTGCCATAAATAAATATTTAAAATAATTTTTATATGATTATAGTAAATATATAATTATGTATTATAATTAAAAGTTAAAAAATACTTATTATATATTTATATTAAATTAAAATAAATATAAAAATTTTTCAAAAGTGACAACATGATTTTCATATCTAATACATTTTACTCGTACGACATAATTTAGTTAAACATATTTTTTAATATTTTATATGTGTTAAAGTTTATGTCGACATGATTAAATATAAAATATATTTTTCTAAAAACAATACGAATTTTCTTATATTATTTTAGTCTCATATTATTGTATCATTTTTAAATTCGTCGAATCTAATAAAATCATAATTTTTTATTTATATAAAATTAACTTCAATTTAAAGCATATAAATCATAATATTTATTTTATTTTTAAAATATTATTTTTTTACTTTTATTTTTTAATAAAATTTGACTTATATTTTTTAATAAAATTTGACTTAATCTTGATTAAATAATTTATTTAAATTTAATATAATTTAATTCTAAAAATTAATAAATTGAACAAAAATTACCTAAACCAAATGATCTAAATCAAAATAATCCGAGTATCAAACGCGAAATACCTGAACAGATACACCCAAACCAAAAATGACATGAACTTGCCAAAATGACCCAAAACCAAAATGCCTTGAAATGACTAAAACGATCCAATCCAAAAATGATTCGACTTTCTTAGGACCCGAATATGATGAGAATTGGATTGACTCAACTTAAACTTAACACAACCAATCCAACTGACAAGTCTAAGATACATAGATACATATGATTTGCCACATTAACTCTTATGCGAATAATTTTTCTATTTGACATATAAAAAAGTTCTTAAAATTTATTTTCATAATGACACATAGGATTTTTTTTATTTTATGTTATTTATCAAATAAATATATTTAAAAATATTATTAATTTTTTAAATTTTTTAAAATTCAAATAAAAAACAGAATTATATACATCTAATTATTTATGTTTAAAATCAATTTATAGTCAAAATATAATAGAAAAATTCATATATATCATAGTTAATTCAAAATTCAAAAATTACTTTTTTAATTTCAGATGTTTTCTCTTACCAAATCATGCATCTTCTTTATGTATGAAATATTATTTCTTATATGGAATATATATAATTTTATATAAATTAAACCTTAAAAAGTTAGCTAAATGAATTCAATTCAACTATTTAAATTAAACTAAATTTAAAAAATAAATTCATACTACATGTTTGATTAATTTTAATTAGCTACTTTATTTTGACCAAATTGTTCACAATTTTATCGAATAATTTTAAACTTTAGATAATCATAAAATCTTGATTTATGACTACAATCATATTACAAAACAATACCATTGACATCATTGCCAAGAAACCAAAATTATATTTGGTGTTTCTTAAAGCTATTTTTGGATTATTAAATACAAATCAATAATTTCATTATCAATTAATTGGGTGAGAGTTTGGACTATTCAAAAAATAATACAAATTACAAAAGTAAAAAAAAACTATTAATTTTCAAAAAATTTATCTTTTAAACTCATTTAAATTTAAATAACTATTCAAAAATAAATATCCAATGAGAAACGAGAGTCAAAATAATGATCAGATAAAAAATTTGATTTTGAAAAAATAAATCAAGTGCTTAATTGAAAAAAAAAAAATTTGGTTTCAATTTATCCCAACTTCTTTAAAAATAGAGGAGTACTGTAACAGTGAAGAGGAGGATCGGAACTACAGTCTAGCGAGCTTTGGCTTTTGATATCTAAGAAAAAAAAAAAAAAACCGTTAGTAAGAAGCTGTTTGGAGAAAGCACTTCAATCTATGAGTAAAATTTGAGTCTTTGGGGATCCCTGAGAAAGGAAGCCTCGACTACAACAAAAGAGGGAAATAATCCCATGCAACCAAGCTCCTGAAGAAGTATGTTACTTGATTCTCACATAAAATTCCTACTCCTTCAATTGTTAATTATTGTATAGGGACTTAAATCATGCCATTTCTTTTATACATCAATCCTTCAACCCTAAAAGAATTTATTATTCCTTTCAAAAGATAGGTTTCAAGGTTTTTTTTTTATTTATGTATGTTGGTTCAATTTATTTTGCTCTAATCTATAATTGGAGAATTTCACTTTAGGATACAACTAGCAATTAAATTTCTGTTAATAAAAGTACTGAATCCTAATAATTATTTCGATTAGAAGCCACTTAGCAAGTATATTTCTTTTTAGAAAAAAAAAAAAAAAAAGATGAATACTTATCATGTAATAATATGATATACAAGAAGGTTATCGCACATCACTTTTCATTTGATTGTTTTGGGCTTTGAATTGTACTTATGTCGGTTACGAAATGTAAAATTTAATTATCAATAATTATGAATTCATTTAATTTTTATCAGCAATTTTGAATTCAGAATCATATCATATGTAATATAATATAACAAATTACAAGATTATTAGATAAAGTTCGTTTTCATGAATGATTATGCGGACATCTCCTCTTGAAGACACATAGAATAAATCCTATAATTTAGATATTTTTTTAATGTATTTTCTAACATATCTCTTTTTAAATCAAAATATATATGTATATATGATTTAGATATAATTTTTTAAACTCGATTTTCTAACAATCTATACATATCTCTTTTTAAATGTAAAAAATTCAAATATAATTTTTATCTTTATAAATTTCCTAATAAACAAAGATTTTAAATTCGATTAGCAATACTCTTCTAAAGGAAAAAGTTTGACCTATATTTACTAAAAAATTATGAGCTAAAATATTCTTTCCATGACAAGGAAAAGGTAAAACTCTATAAAAGTCAATTATGCATGATAAGCTTTATTTACAAAGATTAATTTAGACAAATTTTCTTTTAATTAATAGAAAAAAAGAAGTATTTCTTTAACATACTTGGATGCATTACGACAATTATTTCACAAATAAGTTGTAGACACCGATTTTGTCCGGGTCTATTGTCTTCATTTTCAGTTTAATAATAATAATAATAATAATTAAAAAAAAGAAAAAAAAAGAGAAAGATTAAAAAAAAATAGATGGCTAGAAAATGGTGGCGCTGCCGGCCCCAGCAACCCCATTTAACCACTAGATTAGTCCCATCAGACCAACCATGCTTGACCTTTGCCACCCCTACAACCACGCGTTACAGACACCTACAGCCACATTTACAGACTCCTAGATCACTTGCCCGAACATACGTCCGATTCTATAAAGACCCTAGCTTCCTTCCTTTCCAGAGGAGGATCCATACATAAAAACCCCAACTCATTTCATTAAAAAAAAAAAAATCTCTCAGACACAGAAGCTAAAAAAGCAAACAACCGAAACACCAAAATAGAGAAACCAAACCAAAAAAAAAAAAAAAACAAAAAAAAAACAAAATAAAAACCACACAGTCCTCCTCGTAAGGAGGAACCCAACGCCAAAAAAGCTACCTACAAAAAAAATAGTCAGTCGATTAAAAAAAAAAGGGAGACCGAAACTTTGAGCCTTGATCTACGTTGATCAGGGTTGTTTCTGGTGAAAAGGATATTGAATCCAGAAAGCACACATCGAGAAGAACATTTTGACATTTTTTTTGGATTTTTCGACCACCGATGACCGGCGCGGTGTCTTTTGTGGTGTCTTTATGTTTGTCATTTTAATAAAAGATTTAGAAGATGCATCCACATTTCTTCTATTATTTTCATCTTCATTTTGCTTTCCATTTGCTTTTTCCATCATTTTTTTGCCATTCTATTTTTGTGTGCCAATATTCTTTTCATCTTACCATTTTACAAGGTCCCAAATAATGAACATGAAGATAATCATGGCAATAATCTTGGATTTGAATTTGAAAACTTAATTCATGTTGATGAACTTGATAATAAGGAAGATTCAGATAATTACACATTGTCTCTTGATTTGTTAAAATTAATGGAATATGAAGATAAGCCAATTGAACCCCACCAAAAAATAGTCGAATCAGTAAATTTGAGAGATGATGAAAATAAAAGAGAGGTTAAAGTTGGTACATCTATTTTACTATTTTACAAGGTCCCAAATAATGAACATGAAGATAATCATGGCAATAATCTTGGATTTGAATTTGAAAACTTAATTCATGTTGATGAACTTGATAATAAGGAAGATTCAGATAATTACACACTATCTCTTGATTTGTTAAAATTAATGGAATATGAAGATAAGCCAATTGAACCCCACCAAAAAATAGTCGAATCAGTAAATTTGAGAGATGATGAAAACAAAAGAGAAGTTAAAGTTGGTACATCTATTTTACCAGCTAAAAGGTAGAAGCTAGAAGAGCTGGTCCGAGAATATGTGGATATATTTACATGGTCTTACTAGGATATGCTAAGACTCAGTACTGATATTGTAGAACATAAGTTACCTTTGAAACCAAAATTTAAACTAGTACAACAAAAGCTAAAGGACATAAAACTAGAGATGTTGCTAAAAATTAAAGAGGAAGTGAAAAAGTAATTTGATGCAAGATTTTTGGATGTGGCAAAATATCTTGAATGGGTAGCCAACATAGTACTAGTTCTCAAGAAGGATGAAAAAGTGAGAATATGTGTCGATTATTAAGACTTAAATAGGGTAAGTCCCAATGATAACTTTTCTCTGCCCCATATCAATACTTTAGTAGATAATACTGCTAGGCACTCCACATTTTCCTTTATAGATGGTTTTTTAAGCTATAATCAGATCAAGATGGCTCAAGATGATATGGAAAAAACCATATTTGTGACCATATGGGGAACATTCTATTATAGAGTCATGCTTTTTGGGTTAAAAAATGTTGGTGCTACTTATTAAAGAACAATGGTGACTCTCTTTCATAATATAATGCATAAAGAGATATAAGTGTATGTAAATGATATTATTGTAAAATCTCGTAAAAGAGAGGATCATGTAGTCAATTTTAAAAAGTTGTTCGACAGGTTAAGAAGATTTCAATTGAAGTTGAATCCTACCAAATGTACATTTGAAGCCAAATCAGGAAAACTATTGGGCTTTGTGGTCAGTGAAAAAGAAATTAAAGTTGATCCAAATAAGATACAAGCCATCCAAAACTTATCTCCTCCTTATACCTCAAAAGAAGTGTGAGGTTTCTTAGGGAGATTAAACTATATTGCTCGCTTCATCTCTCAACTCACTTATAAGTGTGATCCTATTTTCAAGCTTCTTAAAAAATATGATCCTTAAGAATGGAATAATGAATTCCAAGAAGCTTTTTATAAGATCAAAGAATACTTGTCAAATTCACCTGTGTTGGTGCCACAAATTCTAGGAAAACCTTTGATTTTGTACTTGACAGTGCATAAAAATTCAATGGGATGTGTGCTAGGGCAAAGAGATGAAACTGATAAGAAAGAACTAGCAATTTACTACTTGAGTAAGAAATTCACTGATTATGAGTCTAAATATTCACCATTAGAAAAGATGTGTTGTTCATTAACCTGGATAACTTGAAGGCTTAGATAATACATGCTTTATCACACTATTTGGCTCATAGAAAATTTGGATCCTATTAAGTATATCTTTGAAAAACCCTTATTGATAGGAAAAATAGCACGATGGCAAGTTATACTTTCAGAATATGATATCATTTAAGTGACTCAAAAGGCTATTAAAGGGAGTGCAATAGCTGAATTTCTTGCTGATTATGCAGTCGAAGATTATGAGACAATGAAATTAGATTTTTCTGATGAGGATGTGATGGCCATTGAAAAAAATGAACCTGTTGAAAAATTATGATGGATGTATTTTGATGGAGCTGCTAATGCTTTGGGTCATGGTATTGGGACAATTTTGATATCTCTTGATGGGCATTATTACCCTATCACAGCCAGGTTAAATTTCAATTACACAAATAATGTGACTGAATATAAGGCCTGTGTTATGAGTTTACAAGCAGCAATTAAAAAAAGATCAAAGTGTTAGATGTGTTTAGCGATTCAGCTTTAGTTATTTATCAGTTATGAGGTGAATGGGAAACAAAGACTTTAAGTTGATCTAGTACCATAAATACATCTCTGAGTTAGTCAAACAATTTAAAGAAGTTTAGTTTGAGCATCTACCCAGAGAGGAAAACCAAATTGTCGATGCACTTGCTACTTTAGCTGTAATGATTAAAATAGATGCAAATACTAAAATCCAACCCATCAAGCTAAATATGAAGGATGTACCAGTATATTACTCAGGTGTCGAAAAAAAAATTGATGGGAGGCCATGGTATCATGATATCATGCAATACATTAAAAGTCAGCAATATCCAGAACATGCAATAAAAAATGATAAGAGGACTATAAGAAGATTGGCTATGAGTTTCTTCATTGATGGAGATATCTTTTACAAAAGAGGTCGAGATCAAGTGCTCTTAAGATGTGTAAATACAGCTGAAGCAAAAAAAATTATTGAAGAAATGCATGATGGAGTTTGTGAGACATATACAAATGGTCATATGATGGCTAGACAAATTATGAGGGCTGGCTATTATTGGTTGATAATAAAGGGCTATATTGATTATGTTAGGAGATTTCATAAATGTCAGATTTATGCTGATAAGATTCATGCTCTACCATCAACATTAAATGTTTTGGCTCTTTCGTGACCATTTTGTATGTGAGGCATGGATATCATTGGTCATATCACTTTAAAAGCTTCGAATGGGCATAGATTCATTTTTGTGATGATTGATTACTTCACCAAATGGGTAGAAGCTGCATCATATGCTAGCATGACCCAATCTGTGGTATGTAAATTCATAAAAAGAGAGATAATATGTAGATATGGGCTTTCAGAGACAATTATTTCTGATAATGCTAAAAACTTGAACAATAAAATGATGAATGAAGTATGCACTCAGTTCAAGATCCGTCATCATAATTTGATACCGTATCATCTGAAAATGAATAGGGCAGTGGAGGCTGCGAATAAGAATATCAAAAGAATCATAGAGAAAATGACTGAAACTTACAAAGATTGACATAAGAAGTTACTTTTTGCTTTGTATGCTTATAGAATATCAGTTCAAACATCTACTGGGGCCACCCCATTCTCTTTGGTATATGGAATGAAAGATGTGCTACCGATCAAAGTAAAAATTCCCTTATTGAGAGTCATGATGGAGGTAAAGTTAGAGGAAGTAGAATGGGTTCAGAATCGCTACGAGCAGTTAAACCTTATTGAAGAGAAAAGATTGTCAGCACTTTGTCATGATCAATTATATCAAAAGAGGATAATGAGAGAACATGACAAGAAAATTCATCCCCATTGCTTTAGAAAATGAGACTTAGTACTAAAAAGAATCCTTTCAAATTAACATGATAATAAAAAAAATAGACACCAAATTAAGAAGGCCCGTATGTGGTGAAAAAGGTCTTTTCTGGTGAGGCATTGATTTTGGAAGAGATGGATGAAGGTGATTTATCTATTCCAATAAATTTAGATCCTGTAAAAAAATATTTTACTTAAAAAAAGAGAGAAAAAAATGTTAACTTATCTAAGCTAAAAACCTGAAGAGGTGGCTTGGATGTGAAGCAGAAGCATCATCAGAAGAAGATCCTATAACACAGGGGCAAGTATAGTTTGATGAACTTTAAAGAATCAAAGAAGTCATCTGGTTTAGTTTTAGAGAAAGAATCTGGAAATATTTTGTTCATGATTATCTTGTGATCATTATTTGGGCACCTTTGTTTCAACTCAAACACTTTACGATATGAAATACGTTATCTTTCCTTTGAAATAATGCCTATCCTTTCCTTTATCCTTATATGATATTTTTGTTCATCGTACAAGTGAATAAGAGAAATGTGTGATTACATTTTATTTGTCTTGAACTTAAAATGATGAAAAGAAAAACAAACATGAAAGATCTCAGCATTACTTTTAAAGTTGACAAAGATAAATGAAAAAGGATGAAAAAAGCATGACAAGACATTGATGTTGTAGACATTTGAAAAAGAAAAGTATTGTTAAAGAAGAATACAATGGTCAGAAGTTAAGAACAGATTGGTTATATAGCAATTGTTGAGAATTCAGATAAAAAAAATAAAAAGTGAGAGATTTTGAGAACCTTTTTACTACAATGCATAATTTTGATTGCATTATATGCATTGCATTTAGAGCACTCAGTATATGCATCCATGAGAAGTTGTAACAAAGATAGAAAATTTTCATTTCTTAATGGAAAATAAGATTTTGATAAAGACAATGATCAAACAAAAGAATTCAAAAGAGGAAAATTTACTTATTCAAAGATGAGAACTCAAATTTGAAAACAAATGAAAAGATTTCAAAGTTGTTGAGCTTCTGCTGAGAAGAGCCCTTTTAAATATGAGAATTTTAAAGTTGTTGAGCCTCTACTGAGAGAAGCTTTTCTAGATAAGGTTTTAAAATTGTTGAGTCTCTGTTGAGAAGAGCTTTTCCAAAGATGAAAATTTTAAAGTTGTTAAGCATCTACTGAGATGAGCCCTTTTAAAGATGAAAATTTTAAAATTGTTAAGCTCTTGCTGAGATGAGCTTTTTCGGATGAGATTTTAAAGTTGTTGAGCCTCTGCTAAGAGAAGCTTTTCCAAAGATTAGAATTTTAAAGTTGTTAAGCCTTTGCTGAGAGGAGCTTTTCCAAGATGAGAATTTTAAAGTTGTTGAGCCTTTACTGAGAGAAGCTTTTTCAAAACGAGAATTTTAAAGTTGTTAAGCTTCTGCTGAGAGAAGATTTTTCAAAATGAGATTCTTTAAAGTTGTTGAACCTCTACTGAGAGGAGCTTTTCCAGATGAGATTTTAAAGTTGTTGAGCCTCTGTTGAGAGGAGCTTTTCCAAAAATGAGAATTTTAAAGTTGTTGAGCCTCTGTGAGATGAGCTTTTCCAGATGAGATTTTAAAGTTGTTGAGCCTCTACTAAAAGGAGCTTTTCCAAATAAAATTTTAAAGTTGTTGAGCCTCTGCTGAGAGAAGCTTTTCAAATATGAGAATTTTAAAGTTGTTGAGCCTCTGTTGAGAGGAGTTTTCCAAGATGAGAATTTTAAAGTTATAGAGCCTCTACTGAGAGGAGCTTTTCCAAAATGAGAAATTTAAAGTTGTTGAGCTTCTACTAATAGGAGCTTTTCCAAAATGACATTTTTTAAAGTTGTTGAGCCTTTGCTGAGATGAGCTTTTTCAAGAAAATTTAAAGTTGTTGAGCCTCTACTGAGAGGAGCTTTTTCAAGACAATTTTAAAGTTGTTGAGCCTCTACTGAGAGGAGCTTTTCCAAAATGAGAAATTTAAAGTTGTTGAGCTTCTGCTGAGAGGAGCTTTTTTAAGAGAATTTTAAAGTAGTTGAGCCCTACTGAGAGGAGCTTTTTCAAGAGAATTTTAAAGTTATTGAGCCCCTGTTGAAAGGAACTTTTCCAAAATGAGAAATTTAAAGTTGTTAAGCCTCTGCTGAGAGGAGTTTTTACAAAATAAGATTTTTTAAAGTTGTTGAGCCTTTACTGAGATGAGCTTTTCAAAAAAAATTATAATAAATAAATAAAAATAACAATAAAGCAAAAAATAATAATAAAAAAAAAGAAAAACTTTAGAGAAGTCCACAATATTACTTTCAGATAAAATCGTTGTGTTTGTCTTTACCTTATTTTTTATTCTTAGAAATAGGTAAAGAGGGACAGTTGTAGACATCGATTTTGTCTGGGTCTACTGTCTTCATTTCCAGTTTAATATTAATAATAATTTTAATAATAATATTAATAATAATAATAATAATTAAAAGAAAGAAGAAGAGAAAAAGATAAAAAAATAAAGGGCTAGAAAATGATGATGTCGTCAGCCCAACAACCCCATTTAGCTACCAGATCAGTCCCATCAGACCAATCATGTTTATGACCTTTGCCACCCTGACAAGCACGCGCTACAGACACCTACAGCCACACCTACAGACTCTTAGACCACATTTTTGAACATACATCGATTCTATAAAGACCATAGCTTTCTCCCTTTCTAGAAGAGGATCTATACATAAAAACCCCAGCTCATTTTTTTTAAAAGAAAAACCTCTCAAACACATAAGTTAAAAACGCAAACAACCTCAACACCAAAACAGAAAATGAAACCAAAAAAATAAGTAAATAAAAACCACACAATCCTCCACATAGGGAGGAACCCAGCATCAGAAAAGCTACTTACAAAAAAACTTAGTCGATTAAAAAAAAAGAGAGATCGAAACTTTGAGCCCCGATCAACATTTTCGGTGAAAAAGATATAGGATCTAGAAAGCGCACGTCGAGGAGAATGCTTTGGCATTTTTTTTGGATTTTTTACCACCGGTGACGACGACGACGACGGTTGGCCAGTCCCCTGATTGTTTTTTGTGTGAAAGAAAAAGGGAATTTTTTTTTTTTTAAGAAGAAATGATCGAAATTTTTTTTTTTTAGTTTTATATAAGCGTCCAAAACCCAAAACGACGTCATTTCACTAATGGCCAAAACGACATTGTTTTAGCCTTTGAGGATCCACGCGTCGACCTGTGATCCAACCCGAGGTCCGTGCAGCCGACCCGATTACCTAACTCATCCTCATCCTCAGACCCAGACCAGTTCAAGTGAACCAGACCAAATCGTTGCTAAACCGCTGATACCAGAATCGAACCGTCCCTGAACCGTCAGACTGAATCGAGTCGTCGATCCAACCGGACCCGCGTTGACCAGACCGTTGACCGATCTGATTCAGGTAAAAAAAATTATTTTTTTAAATTTTTTTATATATTATTTTTATAATATTTATGCATACTAAAATATTTAAATTTGTTAGAATAATTTTTTATGTAGTTAAAATTTCTATAATTTTGTTAATTTTAAAATAAAATTTAAAATATAATAAAATGAAAAAATAATGAAACTTTATAATAATAATATTGATATAAATAAGAAAAAAATAAATTTTATCTAATGATGAGATTTAAAGATATTCCGAGTAGTGATGCCTATGAAATCTCTAGGTGAGAAGATTTTTTTAAATACTACCAGTGTATTGGAGTATTTATAAAAAATTTTCAATACAATAAAAATTTTCTTTTTGTTAACAATAAATAAAAATTAATTAATATATTAAAAAATAATAATATAAATAAGAAAAAAGAAAATTTTATCCAATGATGGGATTCCAAAAGTATTCCGAGTAGAGATGCTTTAAGAAATCCTTAGATGAGAAGATTTTTTTTAATATTACCAGTGTATTAGAATATTTATAAAAAAACTTCAATACAATAAAAATTTCTTTTTTTTCTTCAAAATTAAAAATAACACAATTAATAAAATTTTTGAAAAGGAATAAAATGTGTGCATCAACATTTTATTATTTACATTGCATACATGACATAATTGTTTTACGACAAGTAAATTCGGACCTCCAAAGATGAGATTCTAAGGTATTTCGAGAAGTGATGCCTAAGAAATCTCCAGGTGAAAAAGAGTTCTTCTAATGTTACCAACGTACTGGAACATTTTAAGAATTATTTCAATAAAAAGGTTCTAATTTATTTTTCTCAAATAATATTTGAATATAAAACAATAAATAAAAAATAAAAAAATCAAGAAAATTAATTTTCAAACACCGAAAATAAGACTACTTTTATCAAAATCGAAGGATAACATGTAGTTAATTGGTATCGTTTAAATGAGCACTTTGGGGGTGCTAATCCTTCTCTACACGTAATCGACTCCCGAATCCAGACTGTTGCGCAGACCTTAAAATTATTTTTTTAATAAATTTTAATTAATTTTAAGATTTCATTAAAAGGATATGTTTTAATAGGTGGCCAATCGTACCTAGCGAAAAAAGATTGGTGGCGACTTCGTTATTTTTTTATTTCGTTTTCAAATTCATTGGGCGGACACAAAACCGTTACGACACAAGTTGTGCAAGTTGTTGCATATATAAAATTTTTCAAAAATTTAATTTTTTGATCTTTGGTTTTAAAATCTTTTCAACAAAAATTAATTAATCTAAAAAACAATATAGCTACCTTTTTTCTTAAACATATCTCAATATAAGAATTGCAGTTAACACTAAGAATACCAAGATAATTTTGAGAAAATTAGAGCTAAGCATTGGTTTGAACAAGTATACTTATTGATATATTGATGTGCCGCCATGTTTAACCTAAAAAAATGATTGAAGTGCCTTAATTGAGTATGTGAAGAAATTTGGTTTGATCTTTAATGAAAATTTTATTTTTCAAAAAAAAAAAAAGAAAGAGAGAGAGAATTGGCCAAAAGTTTAGTCCCTCAAAATAGATAATGCCAAAAGGAAAAAAAATCTATATCATGCCAAAAGGAAAAAAAATCTATAACTTCACAAGACTTTTTCAATAAGATAGGTTATGTATCTCCTTCAATTGAAAAGTTAGATGATTTTTTTGTCAGGAACCTTTAAATAATTTAATTATTTATTAGTAGTAATTAAAATGCATTATATGCTTTTAGAAAAATCCACATATATATATATATGTGTGTGTGGCTGCTTATTATTAATGGATCAATCAGGCTCAACATCAAAATTTAAAGTGTTAGTTACATTTTTGTATCTAAATTTTGAAAAATGCATAGATTAATACCTAAAGAAATAAAATATACAATTTGTACCATAAATTTTTATGAAACATATAATTTGCACCCTAAATTTTTAAATTATTTATCATATTAACTCAAATTTTAATCCCACTATTTGTTTTAACTTATGTAAATTCACCACATATATTATTAATATTTTTTCAATAAAAATGATTTAAAAAATATTTTTTTTTTACTTTAACCATAAAAATTGTCCAGGATTGGTCGATTCTTAATTTGTCATGTGATATTTATATGATATTTTTATAAAATATTTAATATTTTTATTAAACAAATAATATGCATATAACAAAATTCTACTAATTAGATACCATATAAATGAGTTAAATTAATAATATTAAAATTTATATTAAAATGATACATTATTTAAAAGTATAGGGTGTAAATTGTACATTTTTTTTAAATTCAGGTAAAAATGTAATTAACTAAAATTTAAACATCCCTCCCTCCCACTAGATTTCGGGGAAAAGGTGTCCTTTATAATATTTTACCATTATCATAATAAAAAAGAAGCTGTAGGCATTACCATACATGAACATAAATATAAGAGACATTTTCTTCCGTTTAGTGACCATAAGGATTTTGTTCATACTTGGTATACTAATATTACAATGGAATCCAACGTAGAATAATAAAAGGGAATGGTGTTTTGAACTTTTAGGACATGGAAAGGAAAAAAAAAAAAAACACCAAACAAAATTTAAAGTGTTCATTACTTGTAATTATTACAATATTAGTTAAACAAAGTCATTCATGAAATTTTGAAATGATATTTTGTTATTTTTTTAAAATTTTAATATATTATTACTTTAATACTTTAAATTACATAGATAAATTTAATCTGTCCATTGTGCATGTGGTAATCTAATTTATTTATATTTGATGCATCAACTTAGAATGCTTATATAATGATTGAACTGTAAAATGAGATCCTATTAAAAAAATTAATTTTAAATAAATTTTAGAATTAAGTTTACTTGATTTTTAAGATTTTAAAATTTTAAAACTATTTTTTTATGAATTATTATTGTATAATTTACTTATAACATCTATATATTAACCATTAGTCTCTAATCGTGTACATATAAACTTTTTATTTCTTGTTAGTTTTTTATTTTCTTTTATATAGATTCTATTGAGGAAGCACGAAATATGAAAACACTCCCTCCACTTTCTCATAACTAAAATTTAAGCATGGTAGGGGAAGGAAATTAAAAAGGGTAGCTAGTTTTCCCTTTCTTTTAGGCTAATAGTTTTAAAAATTAAATTTTGACTAAAGAAATTCTCAGATTCATTGATTGACTAACCATTTGATTGTAAAATTTTGATGAAATGTAGATGACTTAAATTGAATGAAAATAATATCAAAGACATTCAATACATCATAAAAGCATTAAACTTCATCTCAATTTGTCCTATCTAATGCAAAACATAAGAAAAATGAAAATACAATTATATAACAATATGAAAATTTTAGTACATAACTTTTATAAATAAAATAATATACCTTATAAATAAACTATAGAGTAAATTTCATCAAGTCCTTTAAGGTTTTGCCATACTTGGCATGGTTTATTATTTTTTTTTTGTTTTTGAAATTTTTTGTTTTCTTTTCAAAATTTTGAAAACATAAAATATGTTTGTATGTAATGTTATTACATATTGAAAATAAGCAAATAAATTGTTGCAAATATAATAATTTAATACAATAAATCAATTTTAACAATTAAATAAATAATATTGTATTTATTAAATAAAGTTATACTATTTAAGTAAAATAATTTAATGCTAATATTAAATAATATTATTTATTCACATTATAATTTAATAACATTTAAATAATATTATAATAAAATAAAATATTAAATAATATAATTAGAAGATATTAACTTAATTAATATTGTAAAAGTAATAATTATATGAAATATAAATTTTATTACATAATAATAATATGAGTTATATAATTCTAAATTAGATATTCAATAATAATACGAATTAATATAATTATAATGACCAACATTATTTAATTTAGATTTTAGTAATATTAAATTGTTTCATATAACTAAAATATTTTATTAATGTTATCAAATAATAGTATTAAATTATTAGATATTAAATATTCAATATTATATAATTAATAAAATATATCAAATACATATAAAATAATATTATTTAGTATTTAATATTAAGTAGTCATTTAATTTATAAAATAGTTCTAGGGATATATTTAAAACTAATATCAAATAATTATTTAATATTATTTAATAAAAAATTATAATTATACTAAATAATATTCCCTTTATTCTATAAATACTATCCTAGTTTGGCATTTGATTGTCAAACATTTTCAACTTTGACTTTGTTTTATTTTAAATATATTACTAATTAAAGTATAAAAAATTCTAACAACCTTGAATGAAGAGGTATTTAAATTTATTTTTCTAAGAGTTTATTAATAAAATATTTAAATATTAATGGTCAAAGTTAAAAAATTTGACTACAAAAATAACCTAGACATCATTTTTGGGATGGAAAGAGTAATACCTAGTAATATTACTAATAATAATTAGTAATATATTAAAATTATATTAAATGACATTATTTAAATTATATCTAATATATTAAATATATATTATGTAAATATTATATGCTCATGTAATTTATAGTCAATATTTTATATATTTTTTGAACTTGCTATACTCAAATAAAATTAATAAGATAAATTTGAATTATTTAATTTTTAATTACTTTTTAAAATTAATTATTATTTTATATTAAATTTAATATTATTTTTAATTTATTAATTTCATTTATAATTTTTATTATAAAATGTATTATATAGTATTATTTTAATTTATAACCATTCATTTACTTATGATGAATAGTGACAAAAATAAAAATTTGTCAGCAAAATAATGAAAATAAAAAGTTTTGATTGCAACAATTTGTGAAATTTTATTTTCACTTTTTTTTCTATTTTAAAAACAAAAATATATTGTTAAATATGTTTTCTATTGCTTTTTTTTTTTAAAAAATAAAAAACAAAAAACAAAAGCAATGCCTAATGACCTTTTTCCATAAGTTAAAACATATATAATGTGTTTGCTACAATAAACTCTTGAAGTCAACCTGCTTTGGTATGTTAATCTCAAGTTTCTCTTCGTCATTATTCATAATGAGATCTCAGTACATGATTTCAACTAACAAGGTTTGTTTTTAGTTTTTGGCTTTCGTTGATTAGTTTAATCAATGTTTTTAAAGATAATTGTATTGCTATAGGGTGATGCTTTTTAGTCTGAAGAATGCAAGGGCAATTAAAAGTTGGTCAACAAAGTCTTCAAGGATCAGATCGGTCGGAATGTCAAAGAGTATGTTGACGTCATGATTATGAAGAATAAGAGCTTGACCAAACATCTAAATGATTTGGAAGAGACCTTCAAGACCCTTAAAAGATATAATATAAAGCTCAATATGAGCAAATGCACTTTCAAGGTCATGTCGGGTAAGTTCCTCAATTATACGAGTAACAAAAGTGGGATAGAGGTAAACCTTGAGAAGGTCCAAGCCATTCTTGACATGAAAACACCAACCTTAGTTAAGAAAGTTCAGAGATTAATGGGAAGAAACTTTGTCTTGAGTAGATTAATGTCAAGGTTGGTAGATTGGTACTTGTCGTTCTTCAAAATATTTTGAAATGTCTCAAAATTTTTTGAAATATCTCAAAATTTAAATAGACACCTAAGTGTTAGAAAGCTTTTGAAAAGCTTAAACAATTTTTGTCCTCTCCGCTTATATTATTTAAACCAAGACTTGACAAAGTGTTATACCTCTATATCGTGACAATCGATCGGGCCATTAGTTCAATATTGGTTTGAGAAAAAGAAGAAAGGTAAAGACCAAAATTCTTTGTAAGCATAGTATTGACAAGATTTGAGAAAAAGAAAAAATAATGATGATTGGAAGAATAAAAAATGTGAAAGATTTTTGTTGATGGGTCAACTACCAGTTTGGTAGAAAAAAAAGGACCTTTGCCCTCAGAAAGTCAAAAGGTAATAAAGGAATAGGTTGACAAACTATTAAAAGTAGGTTTTATTAGAGAAAATTACTACCCTAAATGGATTACTAAAGTCGTAATGGTGAAAAAGCATAGTAGAAAATGGAGAATATAAGTGAATTTCATTGATTTCAACAAAACCTGCCTAAAGGATAATTTTTCTTTGCCCAACATAAATTGATTGGTAGATGATAGTGCTGAGTATGACTTGCTCAATTTTATAGATGCTTACTCCGATTACAATCAAATCAAAATGTTAAAAGAAGATGGAGGAGAAAATTACCTTTATAATCAAGAAAGGTCTATATCACTATAGGGTGATACCTTTGGATTGAAGAACGTAAGGACAACCTACCAAAGGTTGGTTAAAATTTTTAAAAATCAAATTGGTTGGAATGTCGAAGTGTATGTTAATGAAATGATTATGAAGAGCAAGAGCTTGATCAAACATTTGAAGAATTTAAAGAAGCTTTCAACACTTTTAGAAGATATAATATGAGGCTCGATCTGAGCAAATGTGCTTTTAGGCTCAAACACAATTAATGTTATGACCTATCAGTCATTTAAACAAATTCTATGAAAACTTAAGCTGTCAAAAAGATTAATTAAATGGGTAGTAGAGCTTAATGAACATGACCTATATATTTTTGCCTAGGTCCACTTTCAAATCATAGGTGCTAGCAAATTGTATTGCTAAATACACTTTGGTCGAAGCCAATGAGCAGCCCAGAAAAGTTAGTGCTTGAAAGAAGTAAGAAACATGGAAGTTTTTTTTTGATGGATCAGCTACTAGTTAGAGAAGTGGGCTGGCTTAATTTTGGTTAGCCTATAAAATGTGCAGTTCTCATACACTTTGAAGTTTGGGTTCATAGCTTCAAACAACGAAGTCGAATATAAAACATTAATAGTCGATTTGAAATTAACTACTGACCTAAGCATAAAGAACATCCTTGTATATAATGATTAACAGCTAATTATTGGTTAGGTAAATAAAGAATTTAGGACTAAAAAAGAAGGAATAAAAAAAATCTAGACAAAATGCTAACACACTTAGCTATATTCTTTAAGACAAAAGTCAGAAAGATACTAAGATAAAAAAATACCTGGTTGACTCACTATCCAAGCTGGCATTTAGGATAGCAATAAATAGCTCAGCCTATATTTTTGTGGAAAAATTGATAAAAAAATATCAAATGAGAAACAGGTCTGCCAAATTAAAGAGAAAGAATCATGGATGACCTTAATCAAAGTTTATCTAATCATAAGTAAACTGCTTAAGAACAAGGTAAGAGCTAAAACCTTGATAAAGAAAGCTACTTGGTACATCATTATCAATGAAAAATTACATAAAAAGTTTTTTAGTTTGCCTTACCTAAAATGTGTAGATGAAAATGAGGCAAATAATGTACTTAGTGAAATCCATGAAAGAATCTATGGTAACCACCTCGAACTTTGGCCACCATCTTACAAAGTACTCAAACAAGGATACTACTAGTCAACCATTAGAAAAAAAGCTATTGAACTGGTGAAATGATGTGATAAATTTAGCGGTTTGCACACATACAACATTTTCCCTCGACTGAGCTCACCTTTATCATTAGCTTTTGGCCATTCATACAATAAGGAATGGATTCCTCAGTTCTTTCACCCCTACCATAAGGTAAACGAGATTTGTGTTAGTAAAAATTGGTTATTTCATTAATTGGCTTGAAATTGAGGCCCAGTCACTATAACTAAGTCCAGGTTGAGAAATTTGTCTAGAAGAATATAATTTACTGATTTGGTCTACCTCAGCCTTAGTAACAAACAACATGAAATAGTTCGACAATCCAAAACTTAAGGAATGGTGCTTTAACCTTAACATTGATTTAAAGTTCACCTAGGTCAAACATTTTCAATCCAATGGCCAGGTCGAGGTAGCTAATAAGACCATACTTAAAACCCTCAAGAAAAAGTTGGATGAAGTTAAAGGTAAATAGGTCGATGAGCTAATTGGGTATTGTAGGCCCTCAAAATAACCATAAAGGTCCCCACAAGAGAAACCTCTTTCAATTTAGCTTTCAGAATAGAGGTTTTAGTTTTTATAAAGATCAGTCTTTCTAGTCTTTGAGTTGAGCTCGAAATTGAAGAGGGGAATAAGGAGGCCCTTAGGACTAATTTAGATCTAACTGAAGAGCAAAGGGACACAACTCTAACTATAATAGTAGCCTACCTATAGAAAGTTTTTCAATTTATACAATAAGAGGGTTCGATGAAAGTATATAAAAAAAGATGACTTGGTGCTCAAAAAAGTGAAAGCCTAAAGAGTTGATGATCAAGGTCAAAAATTGATTTCAAATTGAGAGGGCCTCCATATAGTGAAATAGTTCATCTAAGATGCAACCTACAGGTTGCAAGATATGAATGTAAATCACATTTCGAGGACATAAAATGTCGAAATATGGATAATTTAAAAATTTACTATTAGTGATGGCCATAGAGCCAAGCTTACACTTATAATTTTGAAAAACATTTGTACTGCCAAAGTTTTAAGCTGGATGAAAGCTATAAATTTATCCTGAACATCTATTTATTACACATTAGATCTGAACTGATAATGTAACCTATAAGTCTGAGGTCAAAGCTTGAATAAAACTAAACTTACACTACCGAGCTACTACAGACCGACTAAGTATTTATTTGTCCTACTTTAAACTTAACTATTTCTCTATTTTCCCAAATAGATGGGTAAATTCATAAGATTGAGGTTTGCAAAAGGTATCGATCAAAATCATAAAATCGATCTCAAACTTGTATATTTTTTAAAAACATTTAAACAAACTTGTTTATTACTTATCCACTTGTTTTTCTTATTATGAAAAATTGAATATCGAGCTAAGACTTGGTTAAATACTTACATGTCACATAAGATGAGTTATAAAGAAAGGAAACTATGAGTTGAGATTTATGTAAAAAGATATTTAATATATAAAAAAATGTGTTATATACAAGATTTAAACAAAAAATTACAAAAATTATCAAAAAGAAAAAGAAAACTATCCTAAGCCCCCTTATTGGGCTGCTCCTTAGCCTACACCTCGAGCTACTCTTCAACCTGCTTCTTAGTAGCTGATGTCTAAAGTTCACCAGCTACAGTCTCTACCTCATGCTCCCCATCTTGTAAGGCCTCAATTTTAGCTTCAAAGGTAACATTCCTAGTAGTTTCAATCTCTATTTCCTCATCATCTTTAATAGTTTCAAAAGATGCTACAACTTGCTGGGACTTTAGGTTATTGATGCTGATCAAGGACAAATCTAAATCAGTAAAGAGAAACTTTACCTTTTTTAATGCTAAGTTAAAGAAACCAAATATTTGGTTTCAAATAAAGTCAGTCTACATGTTGTAGAACTCTTTGGACTCAAGAAAGTTCTCCATAACTTACCGCTTAACCTTCTTTGCAACTTTAAACTCTTGCTTCGGCCTTTCCATTTTAACCAACGTCTTACTCGACTTATGGTCTAACTGTTGCTATAAGGACTCGATTATGGCTTTTTGGACTAACACGTCCTCAAGCCTCTGAGTTAAGTCCTTAACCTTTTTATTGAGCTCATCATTGGTTTTTTTAAAATCAACATTGGAGGCCTTGAGCTTCTTCGTTGCCTTTTTTAGAACATTAAGGTTTTGGGCATAGGTATTGAGGTCTTGCTCAGTCTTATAATGGTGAGTAAAAGTTTGATAGCAATTCATCAGGCTTTGACTTGTATTTTAGGAAATAGAGGTAGGGAGTTGATAAGAGATTGTAAAAATAAAATCGAGCTTAGAAATTATAAGTTACTAGAATAGAATTTGATTGAGCTTAAAGATGCACTAACCTTTTTTAGAGAAAGTAACCCTGGTGATATTTCTTATCACCTTAGGATCCTTATAGGCATTCTTCGAGGAGTCAAACTCCATAGTGATTGCCACCCTCTCCGAGTTGGGCTGCAGTTCAGTTATAGGTTAAGGAAGGGAAGCCTCAGTCCTTGATCTTTTTTAAGCTATTTAGGTTTTATTCTTCTATTTTAGCTTCTAAAGTATGGTAGAACTTTTGTCATCGACCTAGTCGGGTTGAAAAAGTTGTAGATCTATTATTTTAATGCCTCTTGAATGAGCATTAAGTTGAAAGGGGACTTACCTTTCTTTTTTCCCTTGAGAGGTTGTACAAATTAAGATATGTCAAAAGCTCCACCTCGGTTAAACATATCTACAAAAGGAAAATAAACTAGAAGTTAGAAAAAATCATAAAGGATAAGTGAATGCAAAGTTTCCTTACACATTCTTAAAGATACTAGGGGAGGTTAGCTCGTACGCATTTACAATCAACTTCCATATTGGAGGAAGTCTATTACTTTGTCCTAAACACCAAGCTCATTTATGGTAAGGGGGCTGACTTGGACTTCTTAAAAAATGTCAGGTTTATTACTTATTTCCCAAACCCCCTTCACCTTTTCTATGCAACAGAAAAGTAGCTTCCAACTCTTGAGCTTGAACAATTAGCAAAAATTCTTTTAGAAAGCTGAGCTATCACATAAAATTAGCTTTTCTCATGTAGATGCTTTTTAACTATAAAAAATTCCTTGAATAAAAGGATGGTGGGAACTAAACTTAATTTTCTACAAAGAATAATAAAACTTACTATATATCAAAAAAATTTTGAGCAAATTGAATGATAATTAAGTTGTAAGAAAAATGAGCTCAACAATGAAAAATATGCAAAGGAAACCTAAGACCGGCCACTGTAGACTCCTAATACACTCAAATTTTATTGTCATCAAAAGGTGTAATGACTTAGTCATCGGAAGTCAGCAACATTATATTGTACTCATTCTTTGAAAAGTCAAATTTGACCTTTAGTAGAAGAGTGATGCATCGAGCACATGTTAGGGCAGTTTTTGGGATTGGCCTTGCCCTTTAAGCTTTGCATCACCTTCTTTGCAGTCAAACATAAGAAGCATAGGGTGTAGAAGGGAAAAAGGTTTTCATCATCATTGTTATTAGCAATTTCCACTTCCCCTTCACCGTTATCCCCCTCATCAGCTTGGTCAAATCCTTTCCCTTGCTAATTGTCTAGAGCCTGCTCGACCCCAGAATCTTCATTACTTGATAGCTTGACTTTTAAAGAGAGAGCAAGCCCTTGAGATTAATTTAAAAGCTATATTCTTAATTTAGAATTTTGAACCAATATTTGATTATAAAAAAATCATTTAAATAGGTTTTAATTTAAAGGAATAGAAACATTATTTTATGGATAATTTTACTCTTAGGGGATGTAATTATAATTTAAGTTATTAGATAAATTAATAAAATAAATAGTTCTATTAAAATTAGATAGTGACAGATTTGTATCATATATTGGCATTTTTGTGATAGATTTTTAACAGATTGGTTTAAGATTTTTTTATATGGCCACAATATACTACAATTATGACAAAAAAGTGTGACATAATTAGTAATAGATTTATATTTTATGATAAAATGTAACAAAAAAATAGTGATAGAACTAGTAATAATATTTCAAATGGGTGATAAAATTATGGCAAATTTAGTGACAATATATGAAAATTGTTACTAAATATTGTAATAGATTTTTCAATATTGTGATAGAATATTATGAGAGAATATTTTAGCAAATTTTAGCATTTAATATTTTAAAAAACTAGAAAATTTCTAAAAATTCAAAATATTTTTTGTATTAAAGGGACTAAATTTCAAATTTCATGCGAGTATAGGGATTAAATTTCAAATTTTGTATGAGTATATGGACCATTATAATTTAATAATTGATTTCATCAATTTCAATTGCCATGTTATCAAGTTAATGCCACTTCATTAAAGTTAATGACACATTGAATGCACTAAAATTTTAGTATTTTCATGCTCATTTTTAGTGTAATTTTCCATATATTTTAGCTTGTTCTTTAGGATTTTTGGCAAAATTACTCTTAAATGCACATTTATATCATGTGTAAGTACAAATTAAGAAATTGAGGAATTCTTGACAATTTTGATGAATTTTTTGGGGGACTTTTTGTGTAATTTATGCAATTAGCCTAAATTAAAGTCAATAGACAAAATTGACAATTAGGGAGTTTTTTTAACTTTTCTAGCATAATTTTTTAGTATTATTTTCATAGTTTTTTCTAGTAAAATGTAGATAAAAATATTCATAGAATGTTTGGAATTTTACAAAAAAAATTATGAAAGAGGTAAGAAAAGTTAGTGCTTGAACATGTATGCATAGGGGAATGATTGAAGGAGAATTGCAAGGCATACTCAACTGGGTTTAAAAATAATAAAGCTAGGGGCTAATGTGGCATTTTAACAGGCCTTGATTGGATATTAAATTGACTTAGGCCAGCAAATGCACATGAAAAATGGATTGCAAAGTATTGAAGAAAAGCCAAGCAACTAGCACCACTCACACACTGTGTACTAAAGTAAAAAGCATGAAGGCTCTAGTGCCCAATCAACTGAATATCATTTTAGATTTTTTTAGGACCTTAACCTTGTCTTCTCTGCCTATAAATAGGGGGAGAGGATTGGCCATAGGAGGAGAGTTAGTTTAGGATTTAATTTTTTGTTTCTTTACATTTTTGTTTTTTTTTTTTTTTTTTGCAATTTACATTTTTTTAGTTACCAAACATTTTATTCTAGCATTTGCCCTTGAATTTCATTACAAATTTACTATTTCTTAAGTGTTTTTAAGTGTTCTTTAAGAATCTTTCAATAAAATTTTCATTTACACTCGTTTTCTTGTTTAAATCTATTGATTTCTCATTGATATTCAAAGTAGTTTTTGAATCTACTTGTTATAACCTACTTGCGGTTTTTGGATCATATCTCTATCAAATATTACTTGGTTTTGTTCAATTTTTTTTTCAAAGTTTCCTAATCCATAGAGCTACAACATATATAAAATTTAGCTTCAAACTTCTAACACATTGATCAGATCAAAGTTGGAAGTTACACATGGATCTAGGTGATAAGTGTAAGCTAGGCATGTATACTGACTTTGGCATGGATTCTTTCTCCACTTTGGCAATTTGTTTAGCTTTGTTTCTTCCGTTTATCTTTAGTTCTATTAGGTACCTTGCATAATTTAATTTTATGCAATTTATTTCACACTTTCAAGTGCCGTTTGGTTAATTTTTGTTGAACATGTTTTGTTTGTCCAGATTTTGCACTATTTTTGAATTTAAATAAGGTATGTAGCAGAGGCCAAAAAATGTAGTAGAGGCCATTAAATCTAGGTATGATCCTAAGCCTACTTTTGTCCATAAATTTCCAAGCCTATATGATAATGTAAAGTGTATAATGGAGTTTATCATAGTGATAGGTGTACCTTTAACCAATAATTACAATCTTACTCAAACACTTACACTACCACACTTAGGGAGGTTATCCTAAGAACATGTGGGATATTAGTTTAGGGCATTCTTTTAGTTCACCACCTCAGTACACCCTTACTTATCCTACCAAGAATTCACTTCCATAATATCCTCTACCATTCCAATATTCTCCACCATCATCGTAAGTTCCTTAAGTGCCACATTATGCTCCACCACAACAACATTTTTCTTCATCATGGTGCCATTCTTTTTCATATCACTTTCCATCTATACCATATTTACCATCACACCTACTCCATAAGAAAAGAAACCATTCCTTAAGGAGATGCTCATTAAATTGCTTTAAAATCAAGAAAAATACCCACAAGAACTAGAGGCATGCATTAGGAATTTTAGGCAATATGGTCAAAATACACATACCTTAAATACTTGTCTTTTAGATCTTATGACTATGACTATGAAGTTAACACCTTGTTGGAAGGAGAAAAAAGAGTATAAAATAAGAGATCATTTGAAAAGAGAAGGTACAAGATAGATTGATGATGATGATAAGCACATAGTGTTGAAGATATCACATTTTGTAAAAGTTATGGAAAAAGAGATAGTGGAGGCTAAGGACAAGTTTAGGGCTAGGGAAGTTGATGATGATAGATCATTTAGGTGTGTTGAGATAAAGAATAGCATTTAAGAAGAAGTTGAGCTTGATATTTCACTCATGTCATTTCTAGAGTTCTTTGATGATAATTTACCTAATTATATGGAGATGCATGAGGTAGATAATGTGTTGATAAGGTAAGCTTACTAAATAAATCACTTAAGCCCTTGGACACATTCCTTCTTGAACTAGTATTAAGCTTAAGGATAAAGATGAACTCATTAGTAAAAAACTTACTTATCTAGTAGCTTCTCTATTCCATGATCCTATGCTCGAAGCATTAAACACCTCATTTTTAGAGATTCCTCTAGAAAGACCACTTATGGAAAAAAAGGTGAATGAAAATGATTTTGGAAAAGATGGCTCAATTTTTTACCTTGATTTGCAAAAAGGTTTTAGCAATGGTCCTAATTAACAAGAAAGTGAACCTTATAGTTTAACCATTCTACTTCTTCAATTACTTGAGAATCTATTGTATGATAAATGAAAATACATGTGTTTGAGAACCCACTGTTTAATGATAAGGGTTGTTTGACTCTATCATTAGACACAACCCTTATGAACTTTATACTTATATCATTCATGGAGGATTTTTTCATCTTAGAGCCTAAACCCATATTTTCTATGATGGTACCCATATCATTGTTACTAAAGCTAATGACCATCTCTATTGGTCCATATTGTAATATATTTAGATTTTTCATGAAAGTGGGATACAAATCTACTCGCTTGCATCACATGCTCTTGAAGCTTATGATTACATATTTGGTGTAAAAAAAAAAAGAATGAAGTGGATAGATTCAAGAAGGAAATATGACATTATTCTCTAACACTAATGATAATCTAGCTTTTGACTTTAAATAAGACGTTTCTTGGGAGGCAACCTAGTTTTAACTTTCATGCTTTGTTTTTGTGCATGCTTGTGTACATATGTGTTTCCATGATTATTTTTTCTTTTGCCTATTTGGTTTTTCTCATTTATTCATAGTTGTCATCTTTGTTCATTTGATTAGGTTTTATGTACTTGTTCATGTGTTCATTTTTTTTTTTGTTATACTTTTCATTGAACATATGATGTAGTTTCTTTGTATATTTTTTCTTATTTTGTAGGTTGAACGAGTAAGAAGTGAACATTCGGCCACCATCCATCCATGATGATAAGGGAGTTTCTTTATTCCTCTCTTTTATGCTTTATTGCTTGATACGTACACATTGAAAACAATGTGTTTTTTAAGTTTGAGGGTAAGAGAAAATTGCTCAAATTTTGAAAATTTTTTAAAAATTTCCTTGATTTTTGCCTTGAAATTTATTATTATACTTTCTTTGATGAATTACTTATGAAGCCAATGATAGGTAGTGATCGATAATGAATATAGCTTTAGAAAATGATTGAATATGCACGGAATATGAGATGATACTTAGGTTTAGTGAATTATTGAATATGGTATACATTTGTGAGTGATACTTTTGAACATTGAATTGCATTTTTTATGTAGTGTTGATTATGTGAGATGAGATTATTTTTGCTTGGCCTTTAGAATTTGTTTTGATCATTTCTCGAGGTAAAATCCTAGATGACACATGATCAGGGAAATGATAGAAGCCATTTTAAACCTTGATACAATACTTCTATGATCACCCCATTTGAGCCTTATGATGCCTTTTCTTTGTTTGGAAACCACATTACAAGCCCAAGTCTTTGTTTTGATATTTTCTATCTTTTTGGTCCCTTGCCCTATATGCATTTAGGACATTCATGCATCGTTTGTAAGCTATACATTATTAGGGAGAAGAGGTGGAGTTTGGAAAAGAATGGGGAATTAAAAAAAAAAAAAGAGAAAAATAAAAAAGATAAGATAAAAAAGCAAAATCAATAAAGTGGTCAAAAAGCAAAGAAAAGAAAGAAAATATAGGCAAAACCAAAGTTTAGGGGGTGATTCTTTAGTCAAGCTTACCTTTCTTATCTTGAAAGCTCAATTATAGATGATCCTAGATAAGTAATGCATTGTTAAGGTACTTGAGCCTAAATTACTTTTATCATATCTTAACCGTAGCCTTACATTACAAGCTTATTAAAGTCCTAAATGATCCTTGGTCATGTGTTTATCTACATTAGTGGAGAGAGATGTGATAAGCAAATTTATGAGCATAAGCATACTTTATTGATCCTTGTTATTAAAGTTTCATGTTTTGCAAAACATTACTAGATTTCATGCAATGATATGTGAGAGGTGTTGCTTGCTTGTGGAACCATATTTAGGAATGATCTTAGCCTAGGTTAATTCTTGTATATTAGCACTTGTTCATTATTTTGCTTTAGTTATATCCAATATTCAATTCATGAGGTTTTCATGTTGAATGAAGCATTGAGAGTATATGATGATTCTTGCTCAATCTTGTTTTGTTTTAGGACAAGCAAAAGCTTATGTTTGGAGGTTTGATTGCACTAAAATTTTAATATTTTCATGCTCATTTTTAGTGTAATTTTTCATATATTTTGGCTTGTTCCTTAAGATTTTTGGCAAAATTACTCCTGAATACACATTTGTCTCATGTATAGATACAAATTATGAAAATGAGGAATTTTGGACAATTTTTATACATTTTTTGGATTTTTTTTTGTGGAATTTATGCAATTGGCCTAAATTAGTGTCAATAAGCAAAATTAACACTTAGGGAGTTTTCTTGACTTTTCTAGCATAAATTTTTTAGTATTATTTTCATATTTTTTTCTAATAAAATGTAGGATAAAAATATTCATAGAATGTTTGGAATTTTTGTAGAAAAAAATAAATATGAAAGAGACGAGAAAGGTTAGTGCTTGAACGTGTATGCATGGGTGCATGATTGAAAGAGAATTGCAAGGCATACTCAGTTGGGTTCAAGAGCAGCAAGGCTAAAAGCTGATGTGGCATTTTAAGAGGCCTTGATTGGATATTAAATTGACTTCCTTAGACCAGCAAATGCACGTGAAAGATGGATTGCAAAGTGTTGAATAAGTGTTGAAGAAGAGCCAAGCAATCAGCACTATGCGCATGCCGTGTACCAAAGCAGAAAGCACGAAGGCTCTAATGCCCAGCCAACTAAAGATCGTTCTAGAATTTTTTTAGGACCTTAAGCTCCTCCCCCATGTCTATAAATAGGGGAAAGGGCTGACCATAACAGGAGGGTTAGTTTAGGATTTAATTTTTTGTTTCTTTACTTTCCTACATTTTCTTTTCTGTACTTTACATTTTCTTAGTTGTTAAACATTTTATTTCCAGCATTTTCCCTTTGAATGTCAATTCAATTTTACTGTTTTTTAAGTTTTTTTAAGTGCTATTTAAGAATCTTTCAATAAAATTTTCATTTACATTTGTTTTTCAGTTCAAATCTACTGATCCTTGATGTTCGAAGTAGTTTTTGAATTTGCTTGTTCTAACCTGCCTATGATTTTTGGATCATATCTCTGTCTAATCTTGCTTGTTTTTGTTCAATTTTTTTTCATAGTTTCCTAATCCATATAGCTACAACATATATAAAATTCAGCTTGAAACTTGGAGCACATTGATCCAGATTAAGGTTGGAAGTCACATATGGATGCAGGTGACAAGTGCAGGGCAGGCATTGATACTGACTTTGGCGTGGATTCTTTCTCCTCTTTGGCGACTTGTTTGGCTTTCTTTATTCTTTATATCTTTATTTCTATTAGTTAACTTGCTGAGTTTAATTTTATGCAATTTATTTCATACTTTTAGGTGCTGTTGGGTTAATTTTTGTTGAACATGTTCTTTTTATCCAGATTCTGCACTGTTTTTGAATTTGAGTTCAGTAAGCTGATTTCTTTGTAGATTCATGCTATTTTCTTGTTGATTTAGTTAGTTAACTCATAGATCTAGGTTGCTTTATCTTAGATGTAGTTCATTGCCATTATTTAAATGTAGGTTGAATTTTTTTCTACAATTTTATGCAATGCATTTCATGTCAAGAGTGGTTTTATGTTCTGTTCCTTTTTTTATGAATGTTCTCTTCACTTTGGTTCTGCAATTTAAACCTAAATTTAGTTATTTACTTATTTTTTCGTTTAGCTTACATCAAATTCTATTTGTTCATCAATAGGAGTCAAAGAAAATTCAATTTACAGCTTGCATTCATTGCTTACCGTTTTTGGTTTGCTGCATTTCTGTTTGGTTGTATTTTCTTTTAGGTTCTGTTCATTTTTTTTTCATTAATCCATGTTTCATACAGGTTGTTCAGAAGATGTTTCAAATCCAATTCAAGATAGGAAGCTTTGCATGTTAGTTTTGATTACTCTGCATGTTAGCTTTGTTTACTTTGCATGTTAGTTTTAATTGTACGTTGCAAAATTTCATTTTCCTTTCATTTTCATACATACATTTCATGTTCCAGAATTGAGTAAGTAGATTAGACTTGCTTAGTTTCACATCATTTGCACAAGTATTTCATGTTGACTTTCAACTATGTTTTTTTATTCCAGTTGTTACTTGTTTTTGCATTTTTGGTTTAGTTATAATTTTTTATTTGCATTTTATTCATTATTTTCCATGTTTAGATTATTTTTATTTTTAGTTTTATTTGGTTTTAGTTGATTACTTTATTTTTCTTTAGTAGAATTTTAAATTTGCATATTTGTTTTTTTTTTTACTTGTTAATTTTATTATAGTTAATTTTCATGCGTATTTTTTGATTGAACCAGTCTTTATTATTATTTATATGATCTGTGCATTTACAGAATTATTTAGTCAATATGATCAACAACCACGTCAGCTAATTAAAGGAAGATCAAGTAACATCATTATTAATTAGACCAACATTGTTAAATTAAATTAGCATGAGAATCAAATTTTTGCAAATTATTGTATAAAGACTAAGTTAACATCGTTATTAATTAAATCAATATTGTTAAATTAAACAAGTATGAGGATCAAATTTTTGCAAATTATTGTATAAGCACTAAAGTTTAAATTTCATATAAATATAGGGATTAATTGCAAAATTTGACCTTATTTCAAACAAGAGAAGCTACATTTAATGTATTATATAGATTTTTAATGATATATGTATATTTATGCCATAAAATTTTTCCACGTGTCTTATTGTATGCTGACATATTACTAAGTTAATGTTGATTAATAATTCTATTAACAAGGGACTTAGACAATGAAACATAATAGTTTAGGGGTTTATTTAAATGCAAAAAAAAAAAAAAGAAAAAGAAAAAGAAAAATAGGGGCTTAATTAGATGTTTTGAAAACACTTCAAGAGCTTATTTTCGATTTTAGCTTAAATAAAATGTCTGGTTTTATTTATAGTTGTGAGCATCTTTATAATTATAAAAAAAGTATAATCAATGGACCTTCACATATATCCAAATATATAAATAAGTATTAAATGAAACACGTTAATTTTATTAACTTATCAAACTAAAAATGTTGCTTACAATTGCTTCGTGATAGCACAGTCCTTACACTTTTATCATTTTATTTTTAATGGTGTTAACTAAATATACTACAATGTGGCGATTAAATTTAAAAAAATTTAAACTTTAAAGGTAGATTTAGTTTGTATAAAATCGCATGGTATATTTTTTTAAATTTACTCAAATCTGAATTAATCACTAACAATAATTAATATATAAAAATTAAATATCAATCACTCAAAATCATTAATAATTTTTTTATTAAAAAAATTATTAATTTGTTTATATATAATAGCCTTATTTCATATTAGCAAATGACTTTTAATTCGCTTGATCTTGTGTTTTTATATAACCTAATAATTTTTAAGAAGTTGTTTTTATGATGTTAAAATCAAAATTAGAGTGGACAATGGAGGCATGTGGTATGTTCACAAGTCACGAGTTGATGAAATATGTGACCTTCAATAACATAATTACAGTTGATAAAATTTGAATTGACTTGGATAATTCATAAAAATTCTATCTAGTTTTTGAGTAAACTCTTCGTATGTGTGTCTATATATATATATATATATATATATATATATATATATATATATAAACATACTATTAAAACTATTCCTTAAGGGATAGTATATTGATATGTGACAAGTTTTTTCTCATCACTTGTCATTTTTAAAATTAATTTTTTTATATTTTCTAAAGAGGTAGTATGTTGACATGTGGTGAACTTTGGTCGAATTTTATTTTTTAAAAAACTCTTTTCAAAAAAATATTTTTATTTGCTTAATTATAATTTCAATTATAATAAAAAATAAAGACTATAATAGGAGGCTAATAGAAGGAGGAGAAAGTGTTGTTGGCAATCACAAAGTTATTCAACTTAAAAAAAAACTAAAACCTAGATAATAAAAAGTCCCTAAAATTATATCCAACTCATCAATAAAAAGTCAATCTAAAAATTTCTAAGACTAATCAACATATTAAATCTCAATTACATATTAAAACATAAAAATGCATCTAAAACAATAATCAATTGAAAAAATAACTTACACAAAAATCAACTAAAAAACTTATCAAAAAATAACAACAAATCTTTAAAAAAATTATCAAATCTAGAATTTGTATATATTTTTCTTAAAAAATGTCTCCTAAAAAAATAAAATTAAAAAACTAAAGACATAGATTTAGGATTTTTGTAATAAATTTTAAAATAAAAATTAACAACAATCAATCAACATAAACAATCATATAAAAAACTTGTTAAAGGCATTTTATGGTTATAAAGGCAGATGGACTTTTTTCCATAGAGGGAGACTTATCAATAAAGTAAAGGCAATTTTGTCATTCTGACCAGAGTTGACATGGTGGGTCAACTTGAATTCTTAGCATCTAAATTAGCTTGCACTACAACATTTTTTTCATATACTAACATGTACTTATATTGACGGTCAAATTATGTAAGTAAAAAGCATTTATACTGATGGATTTTTGTTACTATCAATTAGACAATGCCTATACCAACACTTTATTCTTCCGTTAGTATATATTGATCCTTTTTTAACAGTATATAAAAAACCGTCAGTATACATCATTATATACTGACGGATTACATTTTAAGTGTCGGTATAAGTGCCAACTAGTAAACATATCCATAGGTAAATGATACTTATACCAATGGAAGTAATTGATTGTCAGTATAACCATAAGATATATTGACGATTGTATTTAACCGTCAGTATACACTATAAAATTTTTTTTGATATAGTGACACTTGGTTATACTAATAGTCAAATTGCGTTAGAAAAAGAGATTTATGCCAATGAATTTTTAATAGCATTAGAATATACAATATCTAAACCAACATTTTGTACAACTGTCAATATAAGTAAACTTTTTTTGATGATATATTAATATCAGTCATTATAAGTATACTATATATTGACGATAACTATTATTACCGTCAATATAAGCTTTAAAAAAATATTAATTCTTAATTTTAGTTCCAATTTTAGACTTGCCTCAATCTTTCTCATAATATTAAGCTCTAATAAAAATTTTCAAAAATTACGATTTCTCAAAGTTTCCTTTTTAATAAAATTAAACACTAAATTAAATAATTGGTGGACAAAAAAACAACTTACTTACAACAATTTAAAAAAAAAATCTAAACTAGTTATGCATCTAAACCTTTAAAAAATTGTTCCTTACGTTCCCACAGTTGATGTCATTATTCTTGTTGCATTTCCAAACAACCAAAATTAGGTATGACATCAAAAGTATACCACCTAGTACAAAAATAAAATACTCAAGGCTTCTTACCTTTTTGGATTGCTAATCCATTTCACCTCAGAATCTTAGCAATTATGATAACAATAGGAATAGCTGGGTAAAATAACTACACATATCAGCAAATAGTCTGATGACAATAAGATTTCTATTGCCATATAGTCCAAGGCATAAAACTTTAATGCATAAGTAGTTAAGTACAGATGAAGACCATATTTTTTCTGCTTTATATATCAAGACATTGGATAGGAAAATCTATCAGTGAATTTGAAATGTCTGTCAATTTCATAATCATTTACACAAGCATGCCATTTTCTCTCTAAAAGAATGATACATATGTAAGACAAATCCAATTAATGCTCAAAGAAAAACTTGTAAAAGATTAGGTACCTTTAAAAAAACATGTAGTAGTTATAAACAAAATTGTTTACAAAACTTATTAAAACTAAACAAAAGTGTATATGTTTACAGCAAAGTGTATATGTTAAAATCCGGTCCTTATGCTCCCACATCTTGTATATAAAAACCTTTTAAAAAAATCTAAATTATTAAAACAAAATTAGTGAAAAATTTGTTCCCGCCATCCTTACTTACCCTTTCTCTCCCATCTTTCAATCCTTACCTCACCTGAAAAAAATCTCTTCCACCACTATAGTCCTCGCCTCATCTCACTTTATCTTGCCACTCTTCTCTCTTTCTCTCATAGCTTTACTCAAATATTCCCTATTTCCCTAAAACCCAAACCCAAATAACCTTACATTGATTACCTTATTTCACATATGTAACTTTCTTGTTTTTGTTCTAAGCTACTTTCCTTCTATCCTCTACCTTTCTTTTGCTTATTCAATCGAAACTAATCTTGTGATGGTAACAGGTTGTCTTTTTTTTTCTTTCCCATTCAAAATTTTCTCATGAGAAAAAATGGCAAAGATGATATTTTTAATGAGTGTATATTGAAAGCGGGAAAAATGTTTTCTAAAGCCAAATCTGTAAATGTCTTTGCATACAAAAATAATTTAAATACTTTGAAAACATGCAAAACTATGATGAAATATTTCAATTACTAAATAGAAAACATACTCGATGTAAACCATTGTTCAAATTTGTTGCCTCTGCACCTATCTTTAGTTTTTTCCACAAACTCCTGTCCAAAGCATCCTTGCCTTAGTTGCATGTAGTTCTATAACAACATCTTTGATTCTCATTCTATCACTAGGGATAATTTTTTTTTTTTGTTTTTGTTGATGGTTTCTTGAAGAGTCAAGTGAGGAAGAAAAATTTACAATTTTGATTGAATATAAAATCTATTATCTACTGATAAATATATATATCAACATTTGTAAGTAAGTTAATTAATTATTTATAAATAAAATGTGATGTAAGGTGGTGGCATTTGTAATCAAATACTATACATATGGTGACTTTTTCAATTAAATATATAGTGCCAGCATTTGGTAGCATAATAAGATTTATATAATTCACTACAAGAAAATGGAAGATTAATGGCAGTTTTGAAGTGGGCTTTCACTCACAAACGCCACTAGCTTCCATGGTTTCATAAAACTTAAGGTGTTTATTATCAAAACACCATTAAATATTCAAATAGCAGTGTCTTTACAAATAAATGCCACCCAAGACTTGATATTAGTGGCGTTTATCGACTAAAACACCTTGAATAATCTTATCTTAAAAATTTGAGTGAATATTAAAAATGTTTTTGGTAGAAAATGGCTTGAATAATCTAGTTAAAATAATGGATAGGGGATTGCTGAAGGCGTTTTTTGGCAGACAACGCCTTGAATAATCTCCTTATAAAAAATATATGCGATTATTGATGGCGTTTTCTGCAAGAAATGCTTTTAATAATTCTACCAAAAAAATTCATAGGATTATTGAAGGTGTTTTGGGTAAAAAATGCCTTCATTAAATATCTTATCAAAATTTAAGGATCATATAGTTGTTAATCATAAGGTCATAGGTTCGATCCCTCCCTTTAGCTTTTTATGAGTTTTTGAAGGGATTATTTGTAAGGGACTATTCTAGGCATTTTTTGGGTAAAAATGCCTTCACCAATCGATTTAAAAAATTTTGGAGAGAGAATATTAAAGGCATTTTTGGCAGAAAAATACCTTCAATAATCTATAAAAAAAATTTGAAACAGATTCTTGAAGGCATTTTTGGCCAAAAACACTTTCAATAATCTAATCAATAATTTTTATGAGGGATTATTGAAGGTAGTTTTGGCCAAAAATGCCTTTAATAATCCATACAAAAAAATTGAAATGGATTCTTGAAGGCTTTTTTAGCCTAAAATGCCTTTAATAATCCACACAATAAAATTTTATTAGGGATTATTGAAGGCAGTTTTGGTCAAAAACATCTTCAATAACATTTTGTTAGGGATTATTTAAGGCATTTTCTTGTTAAAAAAACCTTCAGTAATCCCATAAAAAAACCTTTGGTTTAATTATGTATATGAAGTTAATTGTAGGTTTATTCCTAGAAAACATTTGAAGTTATTTGTAGGTTTATGTCCAAAAAATATTTGGTTTATATATGTGATACTGTAAATTACATTTTGGAATTTACATTATGAATATTGTTGTATTTCAATAAATTGACACATATCCAAATTTAAAACTGATAACATTGTCATATTAATATACTTTTCTCAAATAATTGTACTCAATATGTGTGTATTCATATACAATAAATATATACCAATAATATCAAATAAATACCCCAATCTACAAATTGAAATTATTCATTCAACATGGCATGTTAAAAACGTTATAACAAATGATCCTCATATATTTTCATTCAACCAATAATGTCTAACCTAAAGGTTTATCAATAAATAATAATACATACTCACACCATTCTTTACAGACTTCATCAAGTTCATCTACCATGAAGCTTTCTTTACTTTCCCACTAAAAAAATATAAGAAGTAAATGTTAATAAACGAGAACATAATTTAGCTTTTTATTTTTTTAAAGATATAACAACTTTATGAAATTTATACTAACCTTGAATGGTGTGGTCATAAAATCATATAAAACTATCTCCGCATAAAACAAAGGACGTAATATCCATATTCAGTATATCCAGGTTAACGAGGTACCTGAAAATTAAATTGAGTAGGTTTAGGAAATATTTATCAGAAGTAAATGTTAATAAATGAGAACATAATTTAGCTTTTTATTTTTTTAAAGATATAACAACTTTATGAAATTTATACTAACCTTGAATGGTGTGGTCATAAAATTATATAAAACTATCTCCGCATAAAACAAAGGATGTAATATCCATATTCAGAATATCCGGGTTAACGAGGTACCTGAAAATTAAATTGAGTAGGTTTAGGAAATATTTATCTACACAAACTCAGCATAAAAGAATAAATTTCACATTTATCAATAATGACACCCATTTTTTCTTTGACTTCTTATCAAATGTAGATATTACCCTAAAGTGAAAAGAAAAAAATTACTTAATACATAAATAAAATTACTTATGAAGAAACAGAAGATATATAATATAATAACATGTAATACCCCTGTATAAAAGTTTGAATTTTGGGGTTAGGCATCATTGTTGGTTGAACTGAATTAATTAAATATGGCATTAAGGATTTGGTATCAATCACAATAAACTGCCAATGATGACTGCAAAATAATAAGAATGATATACTCAGATTAGGCATCATATCAAATTCAGATAAGGTTGAAATAATTATTTGTATAAATATAACTTACTGCACATTATACGGGAGCAAATAATAATTAATCAATTTTTCATGCATTCAATCACATGATTAGCACGAAAAGTGATTGTGCCACTCTGGTTACTAATGAAGTTGGGGTTAATGAATCTAAATATGTAGGTCAACTGTCTAGCCTTGACCTCTTTATATAGGAAGCTATACGATAAGAATCAACAATATCAGTTAGTAATACACTGTAACATAGATTAGTATATATGGAGTTTACATATTTTTATTTATAAGCTAACCTCATATAAGCAACAATATCAACAATTGATATTTCATCCAGTTCACAAAATTCTTGAACCTCATCCACACCAATGTAAGAAAATGATGGTTTATCAAATAACCCTTCCTCAGACTTAATGGTTATGCAGTTTTCTTCAGATAAATGATCGAGTGAATAATTAGATGACTCATCCATGGTAGCCTAAGCAAGGGTTACACTTTAAGTCCTAGCATCCTATAACAATATATAATGAAATATAAGCATTAAAACCAAATCAATAAATATAATAAACAAATTAATAGTAAACTTATAAACAAAATCATACTTCATGGTTGGTAGCGGAGGTTAGGATCCTTGCCTGACTTGCAACAAAAGCTTGTCTTAGTAGATGATGCTATCCGACTAGCCTATAGGCATGCTATGCTGCATTGCCACCAACATGGCCTCAAAAGTAGTGAGTCTTTGTTGTTGCACATTGAGGCATTGCTCCTGATCATCAAGTCATTGCTATTGTTGCTCAATGATTGTATCATATTGCACATTTGTCATTCGTAGGATTTTGGATTGATTACTAAAAACTTTTGATGGCAACACAAATTTACCAACCCCATAAACTTGACTAGACCTTTCTTTAGCTCTTAATGCTAAAGATAATGGATCTTCACCATACAGGGTTGCCAGTTCATCGGATTTAACTTTGGTAGCATAATTATCCTGAAAGATAATAACAAGATGGCCTATAACAACAAATCTATACAAACTAGTATAGAGTAATGCATATAACCATAATGCCAATCATTCATGATATTAAACAAGTAGCTATACATATAATCTTTTCAGCCAATTCTTTGGTTGCTTTATCTACAAAGGATCCATCATTTCGTAGATGTCCTTGTTTCTAGACATCCTATCTAGAAATTTTAGTGCTAGAGCTCTTTGATTTCTAATAAATTATCATAATAAAAGAATCAGAATCTATGAAATGAATATTCATATATATATATATATTCATTTATGAGTATAAAATATGTGTGCAAATACTTACAAGCTCATACTTCACATTTGCATATCCCTTTCTCACTATTCAACGGTGATATATTTGTTTGGCCCAAATGTTCCTTTGGTTTTCTTTGATTTTCTCCAAAAAATGAAATTACGTCAATCACATATGAGATATCGAATATATTGCATAAAATGTTATAAACAATTTTTTTGGTAATAGGTTTGCATACTGAGAAATCTTTTAATAGTCGATCTTGAACAAAATTTCTCCAATCTTCAACACTTATTACATTTGCATATGATGTAGAAAGAATAGCTAATACATCACCTTGATCAGCGAGCGGTAAAATATATTGGGTTGTTAATTTACTTTTAAAGTCTCTGAATACTTTTCTAGTAGATTGTAACACAATCTTTTACAGTCAATTGGGATGTTGAACCATTCTTAAATAATTTAACACAATTAGTATGAACACATTGAATTTCAATTAAATGATCATTTAATAAATTTTATGAAATAGTGGAATAAACGTACCATAACTGATTGCCATATACCATCTTTTAGATCATTAGGAACTCGTCACGAATTGGTGTACATAATTGAAATACTACTCTGACGACGACACCATTATGAGTAGCCAACTTGATAGCTCCATTAGATACAGGCTGCCTATTTTGATTGAAGTTTATGTGAATTTTTGTGTCACTCACTTTAATTTGTTTATTTCGTGCCCTTTCTTTTTTTTTTTCATCTACAGGTGTGCCTTGTGCATGTTTAGTAAAAGGAGGATTATGTTGTTTGAAGTCCATAATACCTATGATTTTGATTATAATTATATAAAGTATACCAAAATAACTATCTAAATTTAACATTATATGTAAAAAATACAACGAATATCATACTACATACAAAAACACCATTCAACAAACCAATCAGCAATGCGTTCAGAAACACCATACAACAAACCATTTAGAAACACTATTCAGGAAACCATTCAAAAACACCATTCAACAAACCAATATCAAACAATATTTAAAGAAAACTACATAGATATAGCATACATGCAAAAAAACATCTTGAACAACTAAAAATAAGGACATATCGATAAACAGAGAGGTGTGTGTCACTGAGTTGTTGAAGGTCGATGGAGACGATAAAGATAAAGAAACCAAAAGTCAATCTAAAAGTGTTTATTGGTTTGGTTTGGTTGATTAATACAGCTTTTAATTGTTCTTTGTACTAGTAGCTTCCGATTCTGATGTTCAAAATAGGGGAATGAATATAAAAATTATAAGTGAAGGCATTTTTCTGGCAAAAACACCTTCAGTAATCCTCTTAAAATTTTACTAGGAGATTATTGAAGGTGTTTTTTACTGAAAGATGCTTTTAATAATCCCAAAAAAATTTTAAAAGAAAATTATTGAAGGCATTTAGCCTAAAAAATGCCTTCAATAATTTTGTACAAAAATTATTGAAGGTGTATGATGAAAAAAAAACCTTCAATAAATTCTTCTTAAAAATTTAAGTGAACTACTGAAGGCATTTTTAGTAGAAAATTGCCTTCATTGATATTCTCTTAATAGAAATGGAAGGAATTATTAAAAACATATTATCCAAAAAATACCTTCAATAAATTTCTTGAAAAAATTAGAGCAAATTACTGAAGGTGTTTTTCTAGCAAAAATACCTTCAATAATCCTCTTAAAATTTTACTAGTGGATTATTGAAGGCATTTTTTAGTAAATGATGCCTTTAATAATCCTAAACAATTTTTAAAAGGAAATTATTGAAGGCGTTTATCCTAAAAAAATGCCTTCAATAATTCTATACAAAAATTATTAAAGATGTATGATGTAAAAAATACCTTCAATAAATTCTTCTTAAAAATTAGAGTGAATTATTGAAGGCATTTTTAGTAAAAAAATGCCTTCATTGATATTCCTTTGATAAAAATGGAAGGAATTATTGAAAGCGTATTATACAAAAAATACCTTTAATAAATTCTTTCAAAAAATTAGAGAGAATTACTGAAGGCATTTTTCTGGTAAAAATGCCTTCAATAATCCCTTAAAATTTTACTAAGAGATTATTGAAAGCATTTTTTTATTGAAAGACGCCTTTAATAATCCCAAAAAATTGTTAAAAGAAAATTATTAAAGGTGTTTATCCTCAAAAAATGCCTTCAATAATTTTGTACAAAAATTATTAAAGGTGTATGATGCAACAAATCCTTCAATAAATTTCTATTAAAAATTAGAGTAAATTATTGAAGGTATTTTTAGTAGAAAACTACCTTCACTAATATTCATCTGATAAAAATGGAGGGAATTATTGAAAGCGTATTATGCAAAAAATACCTTTAATAAATTCTTTCAAAAAGTTAGAAGGAATTACTGAAGGTGTTTGTTTAGCAAAAATGCCTTCAATAATCCATTTAAAATATTACTAGTAGATTATTAAAGGCATTTTTTAGTAAAAGCTGCCTTTAATAATCCCAAATAATTTTTAAAATGAAAATTTTGAAGGCACTTATCCTAAAAAAATCCTTCAATAATTCTGTACAAAAATTATTGAAGGCATATGATGTAAAAAATCCTTCAATAAATTTCTGTTAAAAATTGGAGTAAATTACTGAAGGCATTTTTAGTAGAAAACTACCTTTACTGATATTCCCTTAATAAAAATAGAGAAAATTATTGAAGGTGTATTATGCAAAAAATGCCTTTAATAAATTCTTTCAAAAAGTTAGAGGAAATTACTTAATGTATTTTTTAGGCCAAAATGCCTTTAATAATCCCCTTAAAATTTTACTACGAGATTATTGAAGGAATTTTTTTTATTGAAAGATGCCTTTAATAATCACAAAAAATTTTAAAAGTAAATTATGGAAAGCATTTATCTACAAAAAAATGCCTTCAATAATTATGTACAAAAATTATTAAAGGCATATGATGTAAAAAATACTTTTAATAAATTCCTATTAAAAATTAGAGTGAATTATTGAAGGCATTTTTAGTAGAAAACTGTCTTCACGGATATTCGCTTGATAAAAATGGAAGGAATTATTGAAGACGTATTATGTAAAAAACACTTTCAATAAATTCTTTCAAAAAATTAGAGCAAATTATTAAAGGCATTTTTTCTAGCAAAAATGCCTTCAATAATCCCTTAAAATTTTACTAGTAGATTATTGAATGTATTTTATCCTCAAAAAAATACCTTCAATAATTTTGTACAAAAATTATTAAAGGTGTATAATGCAAAAAATGCATTCAATAAATTTCTCTTAAAAATTGGATTGAATTATTGAAGGCATTTTTAGTAAAAAATTACCTTCACTGATATTTGCTTGATAAAAATGGAAGGAATTATTGAAGACGTATTATGTAGAAAACGCTTTCAATAAATTCTTTCAGAAAATTAGAGTGAATTATTGAAGGCATTTTTAGTAAAAAAAATGCCTTCATTGATATTCCTTTGATAAAAATGGAAGGAATTATTGAAAGCGTATTATACAAAAAATGCCTTTAATAAATTCTTTCAAAAAATTAGAGAGAATTGCTGAAGGCATTTTTCTGGTAAAAATGCCTTCAATAATCCCTTAAAATTTTACTAAGAGATTATTGAAAGCATTTTTTATTGTAAGACGCCTTTAAAAATCCCAAAAAATTTTTAAAAGAAAATTATTAAAGGTGTTTATCCTCAAAAAATGCCTTCAATAATTTTGTACAAAAATTATTAAAGGTGTATGATGCAACAAAACCTTCAATAAATTTCTATTAAAAATTAGAGTGAATTATTGAAGGTATTTTTAGTAGAAAACTACCTTCACTAATATTCATCTGATAAAAATGGAGGGAATTATTGAAAGCGTATTATGCAAAAAATACCTTTAATAAATTCTTTCAAAAAGTTAGAAGGAATTACTGAAGGTGTTTGTTTAGCAAAAATGCCTTCAATAATCCATTTAAAATATTACTAGTAGATTATTAAAGGCATTTTTTAGTAAAAGCTGCCTTTAATAATCCCAAATAATTTTTAAAATGAAAATTTTGAAGGCGCTTATCCTAAAAAAATCCTTCAATAATTCTGTACAAAAATTATTGAAGGAATATGATGCAAAAAATCCTTCAATAAATTTCTGTTAAAAATTGGAGTAAATTACTGAAGGCATTTTTAGTAGAAAACTACCTTTACTGATATTCCCTTAATAAAAATAGAGAAAATTATTGAAGGTGTATTATGCAAAAAATACCTTTAATAAATTCTTTCAAAAAGTTAGAGGAAATTACTTAATGTATTTTTTAGGCCAAAATGCCTTTAATAATCCCCTTAAAATTTTACTACGAGATTATTGAAGGAATTTTTTTTATTGAAAGATGCCTTTAATAATCACAAAAAAAATTTAAAAGTAAATTATGGAAAGCATTTATCTACAAAAAAAATGCCTTCAATAATTATGTACAAAAATTATTAAAGGCATATGATGTAAAAAATACTTTTAATAAATTCCTATTAAAAATTAGAGTGAATTATTGAAGGCATTTTTAGTAGAAAACTGTCTTCACGGATATTCGCTTGATAAAAATGGAGGGAATTATTGAAGACGTATTATGTAAAAAACACTTTCAATAAATTCTTTCAAAAAATTAGAGCAAATTATTAAAGGCATTTTTCTAGCAAAAATGCCTTCAATAATCCCTTAAAATTTTACTAGTAGATTATTGAATGTATTTTATCCTCAAAAAAATACCTTCAATAATTTTGTACAAAAATTATTAAAGGTGTATGATGCAAAAAATGCATTCAATAAATTTCTCTTAAAAATTGGATTGAATTATTGAAGGCATTTTTAGTAAAAAATTACCTTCACTGATATTTGCTTGATAAAAATGGAAGGAATTATTGAAGACGTATTATGTAGAAAACGCTTTCAATAAATTCTTTCAGAAAATTAGAGTGAATTATTGAAGGCATTTTTAGTAAAAAAATGCCTTCATTGATATTCCTTTGATAAAAATGGAAGGAATTATTGAAAGCGTATTATACAGAAAATGCCTTTAATAAATTCTTTCAAAAAATTAGAGAGAATTACTAAAGGCATTTTTCTGGTAAAAATGCCTTCAATAATCCTTTAAAATTTTACTAAGAGATTATTGAAAGCATTTTTTATTGAAAGACGCCTTTAATAATCCCAAAAAATTTTTAAAAGAAAATTATTAAAGGTGTTTATCCTCAAAAAATGCCTTCAATAATTTTGTACAAAAATTATTAAAGGTGTATGATGCAACAAAACCTTCAATAAATTTCTATTAAAAATTAGAGTGAATTATTGAAGGTATTTTTAGTAGAAAACTACCTTCACTAATATTCATCTGATAAAAATGGAGGGAATTATTGAAAGCGTATTATGCAAAAAATACCTTTAATAAATTCTTTCAAAAAGTTAGAAGGAATTACTGAAGGTGTTTGTTTAGCAAAAATGCCTTCAATAATCCATTTAAAATATTACTAGTAGATTATAAAAGGCATTTTTTAGTAAAAGCTGCCTTTAATAATCCCAAATAATTTTTAAAATGAAAATTTTGAAGGCGCTTATCCTAAAAAAATCCTTCAATAATTCTGTACAAAAATTATTGAAGGCATATGATGCAAAAAATCCTTCAATAAATTTTTGTTAAAAATTGGAGTAAATTACTGAAGGCATTTTTAGTAGAAAACTACCTTTACTGATATTCCCTTAATAAAAATAGAGAAAATTATTGAAGGTGTATTATGCAAAAAATGCCTTTAATAAATTCTTTCAAAAAGTTAGAGGAAATTACTTAATGTATTTTTTAGGCCAAAATGCCTTTAATAATCCCCTTAAAATTTTACTACGAGATTATTGAAGGAATTTTTTTTATTGAAAGATGCCTTTAATAATCACAAAAAAATTTTAAAAGTAAATTATGGAAAGCATTTATCTACAAAAAAAATACCTTCAATAATTATGTACAAAAATTATTAAAGGCATATGATGTAAAAAATACTTTTAATAAATTCCTATTAAAAATTAGAGTGAATTATTGAAGGCATTTTTAGTAGAAAACTGTCTTCACGGATATTCGCTTGATAAAAATGGAAGGAATTATTGAAGACGTATTATGTAAAAAACACTTTCAATAAATTCTTTCAAAAAATTAGAGCAAATTATTAAAGGCATTTTTCTAGCAAAAATGCCTTCAATAATCCCTTAAAATTTTACTAGTAGATTATTGAATGTATTTTATCCTCAAAAAAATACCTTCAATAATTTTGTACAAAAATTATTAAAGGTGTATGATGCAAAAAATGCATTTAATAAATTTCTCTTAAAAATTGGATTGAATTATTGAAGGCATTTTTAGTAAAAAATTACCTTCACTGATATTTGGTTGATAAAAGTGGAAGGAATTATTGAAGACGTATTATGTAGAAAACGCTTTCAATAAATTCTTTCAGAAAATTAGAGTGAATTATTGAAGGCATTTTTCTAGCAAAAATGCCTTCAATAATCCCTTTAAAATTTTGCTAGTAGATTATTGAAGGCATTTTATCCTCAAAAAATGCCTTCAATAATTTTGTACAAAAATTATTAAGGGCGTATGATGCAAAAAATGCATTCGATAAATTTCTCTTACAAATTGGAGTGAATTATTGAAGTCATTTTTGGTAGAAAATTGCTTTCACTAATATTCCTTTGATAAAAATGGATGGAATTATTTAAGGTGTATTATGTAGAAAACACTTTCAATAAATTCCCTCAAAAAATTAGAGGTAATTAGTGAAGGCATTTTTCTGGCAAAAATGCCTTCAATAATCTCTTTAAAATTTTACTATGAGATTATTAAAGGCGCCTATAATATACCTAAAAAATATTTAAGAGGAAATTATTGAAGGTATTTTTCTTAGAAAATACCTTCAATAATCTAGTCTAATAAACTTGTCCCTAAACTTAGTGCAACCAATCACCAACTTTAAGCTTCTTCTTTATTATTCTACTATTTCTCTTTCTAGACTAACTACAATTTACTTTTCTTTTTCTTCAGCTTTTAGTATTCTAGCTTTGTCTTTTAGAACCCTATTTGACTATTCATTAGTTATTTACTTTAACTTTTACTTCATTCTACTATTCCTTTAGCTTTTGCAATTCACGATATTCTTTTTGGTTTAAAAATTTTTTCCAAAACCCATATTCCTCAAATATCAATTTGAAACCGATCATCCACTTCCTTTTCCCTTTAATTTTCTTCTTTTTCTGGGTTTCCTCTGAACCTATTTTACTTATTTTAACCCTAACTACAAATATTCTAGGATAATGTTTGGGTTAGTAGCAGAGTTTTAAATGCTTTATATCAAGTAGCTGAGAAAATACTTCACAACAAAGAGTTCTGATCTTCTGTAAATACCAGTTTTATTATTATTTTTTATTTAAAACATAGTAAACTTAAGTATTTTACATGTTCATTTTCATATAAATTATTTATATAAATTTGGTTTGATAATGTAGCAAGTACTAAATGGATAACAGTTGGATGCAAAAGTCACAATTAAGTCAAGAGTATAGAGATGGAGTGAAAAATTTTCTTAATTTTGCATTTAAGAATACAAGTGAAGATAATATGATATTATGCTCATGTGTGAAGTGTGCTAATATCAATTAGCAAATGTGTAAAGTTGTTTTCAAACATTTAATTTGTATTGGATTTGTCTTAGGATATCTTAATTGATATTTTTATGGTTAGTTTGCACCGTCCAGGTTTTCCACTAGAGTTTCTTCAACTTCAAGGGCTCTCCAACACCAACATGATCCTTTTATAGTAAATGACATTGAAGGTATGCTATGAGATGCTTTTAACATTCATAATCAATATTTTCATAATTCGTCTCCCTAAAATGGTGGATTTAATCAGTCCAATGTTGAAATGAATGAATTAGGTGAACATGGGATAGATGTAGGTGACCAACAACCTAGAGGAGAAGCATCAAAGTTTTATAGGTTACTTGAAGATATGAATGAAAAACTTTATGAAGGATCAAGCATTCAAGTTTATCTTTATGTGTTTATCTTTTTCACTTGAAATGCTTATGTGGATGGAGGAAAAACTCTTTGACTTTATTATTAAATTTTATGAAAGAATTGTTTCCTTTTGTAAAAGTCCCTGAATCTTGTATGGAATCAAAAAAGATGATTAAGGATTTAGGTCTTGGATATGAGAAAATTCATAGTTGTCCCAATGATTGCATATTATATTGGAGTGATAGAAAAAATCAAGAATCTTATCATTTGTGTGGTATTTCTCGTTAGGTGAACAAAAACCCCGATGTAAGGTTGAATGAGGATGGTAATGAGGTCTATGTTAAAAAAAAGCCTGTTAAGATTTTACGGTATTTTTCATTAATACCAAGATTTCAACGACTCTTCATGTCTTCCAAAATTACGGATTTAATGAGGTGGCATCATAAGAAGTGGATGGATAATGGATCATTGAGGCATCTTACAAATTCTTTAGCATGGAAATCATTTCATTCTAGGTTTCCAGACTTTACATCTGATCTTCAAAATGTTATACTTAGACAGCATCTGATGGATTCAACTCATTAAAATGATGAGTATTTCTTATTATACTTAGCCAATTGTATTGATTCCTTACAATTTGCCTCCATGGATTGTTATGAAACAATAGTTATTTATCTTGTCTGTGATAATTCCTGGGAAAAAAAGTTCCAGTAATGATATAGACATTTATTTACAACCTCTTATTAAAAAGTTAAAATAATTATGGGAAGGAGTTGAGACCTATGATGCATAAAAAAAAAACTTTAATATGGATGCTACTTTATTATGGACTATCAACGATTTTTTACGTAAGCCAATTTATCTGGTTAGGTATAAAAGGTCGTTATGCTTGTCCATGTTATGCTGCATAGACATGTTCAAAGTGGTTACCTAATGGTAGAAAATTTTGTTATATGGGACATTATCAATGGTTAGATGATAATTATCGATTTAGATTCCAAAAACATCTTTTTGATGGAATTAAGAGTTGAGGAGATTGCCTTTACCAATTAGTGGGTCTAATATCTTATCAAAGTTAAAAGATATCAATTTCACTTATGAAAAAATGACTCTATCAGGGAAAAGAGTGAGGGACATCTTTAAAGGTGTCTGGCCTTATATTACGTAAGTTGGTGATACTGATACTCAAGTTACTGATCTTGATGTTTAAAGTGATAAAGAGGATGATGAAGAAGATGACCCCAATAAGTTTGAATTATGGAAAAAAAGAAGTATCTTTTTGGAGTTACCTTATTAGAAATATAATTTATTACGTTAACCTTGATTTAATGCACATGGAGAAGAATGTTTGCAAAAATTTTATCAAGACAATTCTTAATGTGAATAAAAGATCAAAGGATGACTTAAAAAGTCAGCTTGACCTAGTTCATATGGGGATTCACCCTGACCTTCATCCGAAGTTGCTTCCTAATGGCAAATATCGATTGCTTCCTATTTATTTTAGGATTTTCAAAGCTGAGAAAGATGTGTTTTGCAAGGTTTTAAAAAATGTCAAAGTTTTGGATGGCTATGCGTCAAATATATCAAGATGTGTGAATCTAAATGAGCGAAAACTTTTTTCATTGAAGTCACATGATTATCACATTTTGATGTAAGACTTACTTTCAATTGCTTTACATTCATTAATGTCAAAGCAAGTCACTTCTGTGGTAATTGAATTGAGTAACATATTTAAATCTCTATGTGAGAAATGTCTAAACGTAGAAGAGCTTGACAAAATTGAAGATTGAGCTACGATACTTTATACCATTTAGAGAAGATTTTCCCTTCAAACTTCTTCACTATTATGATGTATTTGGTTATCCACCTTCCATATGAAGCAAACGTCGATGGGTCGATTTATTATCGATAGATGTATCCTATCGAAAGGTATTATTTGTTAATAGATTGATTAGGTTGTTATTGTTGATCATGCCACTCTAGTTAAAAAGATATATGACTAATGTTTTATGCGATAGGTTTTTTGGGGAGGTTAAATTCTTATTGTCACAACAAACGCTATCCGAAAGGTTCTATTATTGAAGGATATTTAGCAGAAGAGTGTATGACATTTTATTCTCATTATTTGGAAGATGTTGAAATGAGATTTAATAGACCATCAAGAAATGTTAGTATATAGTATACTGACTTTGCCTATAGTTATCTTTTTGAAAGTTTTGGACAACCAATAGGCAAAGTTGAAATGGCAGAGTTAGATGATAAATCTTAGGCACAAGCACATTGATATATTCTTTTCCATCATGACTCAGTTGAATCATTTTGCATGTGGGTTTTTTTGCAAGGAAATTATTCATTCTATTAAGCATAATTTATTGTATTTTCTTTTATTGTTAATAATTATCATGATGCTTTGTAGTGAGTGTAGAAATAATTTGAGAGCTTGTGCACATTATCAATGATCAAACCCTCATGAGCTTGATAAGTTGTTCATCAAAAACTTTCATGAATGGTTAGGAGCAACTGTAAGTAATGTCATACTTCCCATTATGAGAAATCTACATAGAATGCTTACAGTATAACTAACATTAATAACATATATATATTTATTCCACCTTTATAGGTTTGGATTGGAAAGCTTTTTACTGAAGAGGTGAAGTATCTTTCACAAGGTCCAAACAAGATTGTGAAATGATACAAAGGTTTCATCATCAATGGATTTACATTTCACACTAAATCTCATGAGAGATTTAGAAGTACATAAAATTCAAAAGTTGTTGTTACTTCATCAATTACTAGTTATGCTAGTGCTAGGGACACAAACCCTTTAGAGGGAAATGTTGACTATTATGGCATGATCAATGACATCATTGAGTTTGATTATTATGGCAAGTGAAAAGTTATCTTATTTTGGTGTGATTGGGCTGATGTGAATAGTGCGAGGGGTATTAAGAAAGATCAGTTTAGATTTACACTTATGAATTATTCTTGATTAATTCGCACTGGATAACAACTCATTGATGAACCTTATGTTTTTCATCTCAAGTCAAACAAGTTTTTTATTTTGAAGATCTTAAAGAATTGGGTTGGATTGTTGTTTTTTGAAACACACCTAGAGACTTATTTGATATGGGGTTAGATACCAGAAATGTTGTTGAACATGAAACTGAATGTTATCCTTTTGCTGAGCATAACTTGGATGAAAATATCTCTAGTATCGATGCTCAGTGGGTCTATGAAGATGTTAATGAAGACATTTATGAATCATGATGGATCATCTATATTTTGTAATTTGAGTGTTTAAGACATAATGCAGTAAATGCTTGTATGTAAATAATGTTGCATTTGCTATTGTATATTTATTGTATTATAAATCATACATTATCTTTTGATTTAATTAAATTGATATGTTTTTTATATATCATAGGTTATGATTTCTTAACTTCTCAATGTCTTTATATATGTTCTAAGCTAATATCTTTTATATATTCACTTTCATGATACAGGTAAGCAATAATGCAAATAAGTAGATTGAGAGGAATATATATAAGAGATATTAGTTCAGAATCGTCTATGGCACCTGTTAATAGTGGCTATGGACTGAAGTTTTGGAGGGGAATGAACGTATTGTCAGTTTTAACTCAGTCACTTCTAACCCTTCAACTGCTATTGGATCTGACAATACAAAAGATCTAGGTTTAGATAGTATCCCATCAATTGATTCTGCTTTAAATTTGAATCCAGGTATCATATACCCCATATTTAGAATTTGATTATAATGATTAAAGTATTGGCATTTTACAAATATACTTGTATTTTTTGCAGTTGATAACAATGGTCAACAGAGGACCAAAGGTCAGACAACTTTGAAGGAATTGTTTGCACTACCTTTGAACGAGCATATTGCAGTGTTTGCAAACTCTGATAGGCAACCACTTGGTGAAAAGGCTCAACTATTGGCTAGGTTTCTAGGCATGCTTGCTCGTAATGGAATGAAATTGCTTATTCGTTATGAAACATGGCATAAAGCTCCAACAGAAGTTAAGGCCAATGCTTTAAACTTTATTGAGGTATTAGTATAATTAATTACATATAAAAATATAATTATTTTACATATGGTTTACTTATTCAAAGTTTTCTTATTGTATTATTACAATTAAGATTTGTACTTAAAATACCAACTTCATTTGTGCTTAAGTCATTAGGAAAGAAATGGAAAGACTATAAGCATAATTTGAACAATAAGTATTTCGATCGAAATACTACTATAAAGGCCACAATGGAAAATCTATTCCATAATGTGATTAGGTGGCAATATGAACAATTAGTTAGATTTTGGTTCTCAAGAAAAGGAAAGATACTAATTTATAACTTTATATAGTATAATGAAATAATAAAAGTGTTTTATGCTTTAAGTTGGTAATATTTGTATTTCTACCATATACGCAACTATTTTTTTGTGACAAGAAAGAGAACAGATTAGGATTGGTAGTAGAAAGCAATAGAAGTATAGCCACATAAGTGGATTAAAAAGTTTTGCAAGAAAGCGAAAAGAAATAGTAAATTTATGATTTTAAACTTATTCCAATGAATGAATTTTTTGTGCCGTTAAAAGGTAAAAATGCAAATTAATAGCGATTGTTCTATTTTAATAGTTTTGATAGTTTCAATACATGATATTGAACTTATTGAAAGTATTAAACTTAGTTGCCACGGTTGATATGTATGAAAAAGTTATTGTTTACATCTATTTAGGTAAAAATTCAAATTTGTTGTTATTGTTCTATTTTAACAGTTTGGATAGCTTTAATACTTGATATTAAACTTGTCCAATTGATTGAACTTGGTTTCTACGGTTGATATGTATGAAAAAGTTATCATTTATGTCTATTTAGGACTATTTTTGCCTTTAAAAGGCAAAAATACAAATTAAACTTTTGGATGAATACAAATTGAACTTGATTGACAGGCTTGATATGCATGAATAAGTTAAGATTGATATGTATTTTACAATAACATTTATTTTTGTATAGGAGATTGAGATGAGAAGTAAAATTGGATGTGTGGAACACTTTCACTTAACACATATAAAAAAAGAAAAATCTTATATGAATGTTGAAACACAAGAAATTGTGGTAATTTGTAACATCTATTTTAACAAAAAGTAAATATTTACTCTTTTTAACATATTATCAATTAATCATTAAACTTGATAGTTTTATATGATTAATTTATAAGAGAAAGAGAAAGAGAAAATGGCTGTTGAGATTGAGGTAGCATTTGATGGTTCTATCAACATGCAAGAATTGAAAAATTAGATTTTCACAAAAATTACTGACAAAGAAAGGCATCGACAGGTCCAAGGTCTTGGATTGGGTCTAACACCATCTACCTACTGTGGACGTAGCTCTCAACAATTTACATTTTTAGCAAGTCAGTCTTCACAAGACATTTCCATATTGAGAGAGGAGTTAGAAACTATGCAACAATGTTTCCAACAAATGGAAGGAGAAAAAGAATAGAAGCGTGCAAAAATTGAAGAAGAACATGCTATAATGGAGCAATAGTGTGCAAAATTTTAGCAGTTACATGATTGATTCGATCATCTTATGAATTTTATGCAACAACAATTTTTAGGAACTAATCTCGGTGGTCCACTAACTCAGGTATTTTATTTATTAAATATTTATATTTTTTAATATAAAAACGCTTATTATTAAGTGTTAAAACTTGTATAATATTATTCAGTAGGTTCTTGAGCACGCTAGTGACCAAGGTAGAAAAATTCCTTCATTAAATGGCAGTTTTCCAAATTTATGCAGTTATTAATTTCATTCATTTTAATTTTTTTTGTTAATGTATTAAAATAATTTGAATGCTATTATACTAATTATAAACTTTGTGTTTATTAGATGCATATTGAACACGAATTAAGTATTTATTAATTTCAGTTTCTAAATTTAAGTTCATTTTTATTTCTTTTAACATTTCTTATTAATGAAAATAATAAATATTAACAGAAATTTTTTATAAAAAAAATAAATTTATTAATTTTACGGCATTTACGTTCAAGAATGCTGTTAAATTCTAAATTTAGTGGCATTTGTACCATAAAATGCCACTAAAAGTAGCGGTGTTCTTATAAAAAAAAATGCTGCTAAATTAGCGGCATTCCAATCATAAAAATGCCACTTAATTAGAGCTTTTTTTTTTTTTATGTAAATGCTATTAATTTAGTGACATTTTCTAGATACAAATGCCCCTAATTAAGTAGCATCTTATCATATGAATTTTGTGCAACAACAATTTTTAGGAACTAATCTCGGTGGTCCACCAACTCAGGTATTTTATTTATTAAATATTTATATTTTTTAATATAAAAAAGCTTATTATTAAGTGTTAAAACTTGTAAGATATTATTCAGTAGGTTCTTGAGCATGCTAGTGACCAAGGTAGAAAAATTCCTTCATTAAATGGCAGTTTTCCAAATCTATGTAGTTATAAATTTCATACATTTTAATTTTTTTTTGTTAATGTATTAAAAAAATTTGAATGTTATTATACTAATTATAAACTTTGTGTTTATTAGATGCATATTGAACATGAATTAAGTATTTATTAATTTTAGTTTCTGAATTTAAGTTCATTTTTATTTCTTTTAACATTTCTTATTAATGAAAATAATAAATATTAACAGAAATTTTTTATAAAAAAAGTAAATTTCTTAATTTTACGGAATTTACGTTCAAGAATGCTGCTAAATTCTAAATTTAGTAGCATTTGTACCATAAAACGTCACTAAAAGTAGCGGTGTTCTTATAAAAAAATGCTGCTAAATTAGCGGTTCAATCATAAAAATGCCACTTAATTAGAGCTTTTTTTTTTTTTTTTATGTAAATGCTATTAATTTAGTGACATTTTCTAGATACAAATGCCCTTAATTAAGTAGCATCTTATCATATGAATTTTGTGCAACAATTTTTAGGAACTAATCTCGGTGGTCCACCAACTCAGGTATTTTATTTATTAAATATTTATATTTTTTAATATAAAAAAGCTTATTATTAAGTGTTAAAACTTATATGATATTATTCAGTAGGTTCTTGAGCACGCTAGTGATAAAGATAGAAAAATTCCTTCATTAAATGATAGTTTTCCAAATCTATGCAGTTATCAATTTCATACATTTTAATTTTTTTTGTTAATGTATTAAAAATATTTGAATGTTATTATACTAATTATAAACTTTGTGTTTATTAGATGCATATTGAATATGAATTAAGTATTTATTAATTTTAGTTTCTAAATTTAAGTTCATTTTTATTTCTTTTAACACTTCTTATTAATGAAAATAATAAATATTAACAGAAATTTTTTATAAAAAAAGTAAATTTCTTAATTTTATAGCATTTACGTTCAAGAATGCCGCTAAATTCTAAATTTAGTAGCATTTGTACCATAAAACGTCACTAAAAGTAGCGGTGTTCTTATAAAAAAATGCTGCTAAATTAACGGCATTCCAATCATAAAAATGCCACTTAATTAGAGCTTTTCTTTTTTATGTAAATGCTATTAATTTAGTGACATTTTCTAGATACAAATGCCCCTAATTAAGTAGCATCTTATCATATGAATTTTGTGCAACAACAATTTTTAGGAACTAATCTCGATGGTCCACCAACTCAGGTATTTTATTTATTAAATATTTATATTTTTTAATATAAAAAAGCTTATTATTAATGTTAAAACTTGTATGATATTATTCAGTAGGTTCTTGAGCACGCTAGTGACCAAGGTAGAAAAATTCCTTCATTAAATGGTAGTTTCTCAAATCTATGCAGTTATCAATTTCATACATTTTAATTTTTTTTGTTAATGTATTAAAAATATTTGAATGTTATTATACTAATTATAAACTTTGTGTTTATTAGATGCGTATTGAACATGAATTAAGTATTTATTAATTTTAGTTTCTAAATTTAAGTTCATTTTTATTTCTTTTAACACTTCTTATTAATGAAAATAATAAATATTAACAAAAATTTTTTATAAAAAAAGTAAATTTCTTAATTTTACAGCATTTACGTTCAAGAATGCCGTTAAATTCTAAATTTAGTGGCATTTGTACCATAAAACGCCACTAAAAGTAGCAGTGCTTTTATAAAAAAATGTTGCTAAATTAGCGGCATTCCAATCATAAAAATGCCACTTAATTGAGTTTTTTTTTTTTTTTTATGTAAATGCTATTAATTTAGTGACATTTTCTAGATACAAATGCCCCTAATTAAGTAGCATCTTATCATATGAATTTTGTGCAACAACAATTTTTAGGAACTAATCTCGGTGGTCCACCAACTCAGGTATTTTATTTATTAAATATTTATATTTTTTAATATAAAAAAGCTTATTATTAGGTGTTAAAGCTTGTATGATATTATTCAGTAGGTTCTTGAGCATGCTAGTGACAAAGGTAGAAAAATTCCTTCATTAAATGGCAGTTTTCCAAATATATGCAGTTATAAATTTCATACATTTTAATTTTTTTTGTTAATGTATTAAAAAAAATTGAATGTTATTATACTAATTATAAACTTTGTGCTTATTAGATGCATATTGAACATGAATTAAGTATTTATTAATTTCAATTTCTGAATTTAAGTTCATTTTTATTTCTTTTAACATTTCTTATTAATGAAAATAATAAATATTAACAGAAATTTTTTATAAAAAAAGTAAATTTCTTAATTTTATGGCATTTTATGTTCAAGAATGCCACTAAATTCTAAATTTAGTGGCATTTGTACCATAAAACGCCACTAAAAGTAACGGTGTTCTTATAAAAAAATGCTGCTAAATTAGAAAATAAAACAATGGCTATTTTGTCAACCTAGCCAATTTACAAAGGAAACTAAGTGAAACTGTAAAGGGAAAAGAAAGGAGAAAGAGGGAGAAGAGTGGGATTTGGAATCCCCTCTACAATTCACAAGTGAAATGCATAGCCTATTTATAGTACAAGGTTTAGCCAAAAGGGGATAAACTTAGACACATTTGAATGTGGAAGGTGATCTTTTAGAATTCCACTGATTTAGGATTCTTCATGAATGGGATTGATTCTTATCTAGCCAAAATTGACTCTTACATTTAGCCTATTATTAGTCATAGAAGAAGAAGAAAAACAAAGACTAGTATATTTTGTTAATAAAGTTTTAACAAAAGCTAAGCTTAACTACTAAAAGATAAAAAAATTAGCCTATGTTGTTATGACATCAGCTAGGACATTAAGATCACATTTTCAGTTTCATATTGTAAATGTTTTAATTGACCAACCATTGAGGTAGATTTTATAAAAACACTAACTCTCATGAAGAATAATCAAGCAGATAGTTGAGCTTAGGGAATTTGACATACACATATTGCATAGGTTGGCACTTAAATCATAGGTACTCATAGATTTTGTTGTTAAGTGTACCTTAAATGAGCCTAGGAAAGAGCCAAGCTTGGTCAATTGTTAGCAAAAAGAAGAAACATAGAAACTCTATGCAGATGGGCCAACTACAAATGAAAGTAGTGGAGCAAGTTTGATTTTAAACAATATTAAAAACATGCAGTTTCAGTATGCATTGAAGTTTTGATTTAAGGTTTCGAATAATGAGGTAGAATATGAAACGTTGATTTTCAATCTAAAATTAGCAGTCGACTTAAATGTGAAAAACCTCTTCATATATAATGATTCATAGTTGGTGGTCGATCATATAAATGGAGAGTACAAGCCTAGAAAATAAGTAATTAAAAAGTATTGAGAGAAATTAAGAATCTTTTTACCCATGTTCTAAAAGGCTGAGGTTAGAAAACACTTTGGTTGATTCACTTTCCAAATTGGCATCGGGGATTACAATAGACATTCAGCTTATGTCTTGGTAAAAAATTTCCTTAAGAAAAGCAGGAATGAAAAATAGGTCAGATAAATTAAAGAAAAAAAGTGATGAATATCCTCGATCAAAGTGTACTTAATGTCAGTAGAGTTATTGATAAATAAAATCCAAGCAAAGGCACTAATTAGAAAAGCATCTTGATACACCATCATTAATGGGAAGTTGTATAAAAAATCATTCAGTCTCTATATTTAAGGATTGTAGATAAGGAAAAAGCAAATTATGTGCTTAGAGAAATTCATAGAGGGATCTATAGGAATCTTTTCAGACCTTATCCATTAGTTTACACAGCTTTAAAACAAGGATATAGGCTGACTATAAAAATGATGTAACTAACCTATTTAGAATAAGTAATGAATGTCGAAGGTTTGCCCATATTTAACACTTGCCCTTAGTCGAATTGACTCCAATCATAAGCCTTTGACCTTTCATATAATGAGGAATAGATGTGCTCGGTCTATTCACCATAGCCTTTGGGCAAAGGAAGTTTTTATTAGTAGCCATTGATTATTTCACTAATGTTGGAGGTCGAGGCATTAGCTACCACTATAGAATCTCAAGTTGAAAAGTTTGTATGGAAGAACATAATTTGTTGATTTGGTTTACCTCGATGCATAACAACTTATAATGGGAAGCAGTTTGAAAATTCAAAGTTCAAAGAATGGTTTTCCAACCTCAACATTGACTTGAGATTCACCTTGGTTGCTCACCCATAATCTAACGGCCAAGCTGAAATAGCTAATAAAACTATATTTGATGTTTTAAAGAAAAGTTGGATGATGCCAAAGGAAAATAGGTTAAAGAGCATCTTGGAATATTATGGCCATTAAAGGCCATTATTAAGGTCCCTACAAGAGAAACTTCTTTTAATTTGGACTTTGGAATAAAAGCCATGGTACTAGTTGAGATCCATCTACCCAGCTTTATTGAACTAAGAAATAATAAAAGGAATGAAGAGGCCTTAAGAGCCAATCAAGATTTGATCGAAAAGCAAAAAGATACAGCTCTAACAAGAATAGCTTTGTATCAACAAAAAGTTTCAAGTTAGTTGATGAAAATATATATACAAAGGTGACTTGGTACTTTGAAAGGTATCGATACTAAGGAGGAAAGTTGGCTCCAAATTGGGAAATACCATACATAGTCAAAGATGTTGCCCAAACTAGAACTTATAGATTACAAATTTGAATGGAAATCCTATCCTATGGATGTGGAATGTGGATAATTTAAAAATCTATTATGAATAAAAGGTAGGCAATTGAGGTAGTTTGTAAACACCTAATCTATTTATAAGTTAAAGTCCAAGGTAAATAAAGTTCAAAGTTGAAATAAAATCTTTTATGGTTCAGCTAAAAAATAATTATGTTGGATTAGACCACTAAAAATTTTTTTCATATACTAATGTTTGGTTATACTGACGATCAATTGCACCAATAAAAGAGATTTTTACTGGCATTTTTTTAATACTATCAAAATATACAATACTTATACTAACATTTTATTTAATTGTTGGTATAAATAAACTTTTTCTGATGGTATATGACTATTCGTCAGTATAAATATGTTATATACTAATGGTTATTATTGTAGCTATCAGTATAGGTTTGAAACAAAAAAAACTATTGGCTTTTATTTGGGAAAAAAATTAGGTTTATGAAATTAAATCCCACTGGCTCTTTTAACTTATTTTTTTTACCTCCACCTTCCACTGACTCGAGATACTTAAACTTGTTAGTATCCATGGCCTAATCTCCACCTTCCACCAATTCTCTCTACGTCTCATCGACTCTACAAACTTAAACCCATCAATACCCAATTTGTTTTAGAGCTAAATCAAAGTTGATGCATCAAGACTTTTGTCACTCTTAAAGGTATTTTTCATTTTTTGCATTTCAATTTTGTGTCATCAAGTATGCTTATTTTCTTTTGGTCTTTCTATTGGTGCTGGCTTTGATGATTGACCTTACATTTCTCTTTATATCTTGTTATTAGCATTCACTTTCGGAACAAGTTTTGTGAAGAAGTAATAGCTCAAGACGATTGAATGTTTAGGGTTCACTTCTAACAAAATATAAACTCCATTTTTCTTTTAAGTACAAAAAGTATCATACATTTTTTAGTTTAAAGGGGAAAACACCTTAGGTCGGAGGTTGATCCCAACTTTGTTCAAATGAAAAATTAAACAGTATATGAAATCAGTCAACCATGGTAAAATTGGCAAAGTTTTAACTATTAAGTACATAAGAAAGGAACAATAATCTACAAACAAATTCATTATTGAACACCTTATTAATTTCAATCTCACTAAGATTTGACTTAAATTTGAGTTTTCCATCTTTTAGTATAGTTTATCTATAGATTGAAATTAATGAGGTGCTCTAAGTACAATGAAGCAATTTAATGCTTAGGAATCATCAATTTGTTTATATTTTCTTTCTTACATTTAAGTAATGTTGAACGGTAACATCTTAATTTCTATTGTAATCAAAGACTACCTTAGCTGGAAAAACATTTGATTAGCTTGGACTTTGGTGATGAGAATGCAGTGAGAGCTATAATTGACAAATTTTCTTTACATGTGCAACTTGATGAAGATAGTGTTTTAAACAAGAATACATGTGTCAGCTAGAATATGAATTAGGATAGGACCAGTGACTTTAGCATTTGTGAAACCTGATAATTTTTATTAATTTTAGGAAACCAATAATTGATGAGTGTTTCTCAAAGGATACTATTATAGACATTATAAAATCATTTGTAAGTTCTTTGTCTTTCTTCCTTTATTCTTTCACATAGAAAATATATATTACAGTTTCAATTGGCAAATTTCCTCATAATATTCTATAGCCTTTCTTATTTAATTCACATAGTTCTTTTGGTTTGAATGTACTCTAGTAGGAAGTGGAAGCAAGTAAAGATGGAAATGGGTGGATTGGTCCTATACTGAAAGGGTTGAAAAGATCATTGCAACAGGATTGAAAATAACATTGAGATCGATAAAAGTTTTTTAGTTTATTGCACTATTCATTCATATGTTTCATTGGTTCATAGAAATTGGCATATATTTATAAGCATTGGTAGAGATTTAAATTAAACTTTTGCAAAGGATTGAGGCTTATGCTCTAGTGTTAGCAACTCAAGTTAAATTCATTTAATGCTTTAAGGTTGAATTATGTTCATCACTTTTTCTGTTAACAATATGGTGTCTAATCATGACTTCTATGCATAAAAGCATTTATCTTTTATGTTAAAATTGATGCATTATCTTAATCTTGAACATGAGATCAACGATTTCATCATAATCTTTCTGATGTCTATACACAATAGTGTATGAATATTTATATAGTTAGGTATATACATAGATACACACACCATTTTTAATTAGTTATACATAAGAATATTAATTTAATTAAGGAAAAGTGAGATTTTACTATTAATGTCATTTCTCATGTATTTACTGAAAAAAATTATTTAATATAAGAGAAGCACTTGCTAAGCATTTATTGTCACCAAAAGAAGGAAATTTGAAAGTAGCTTTTGTTAAAGAAGCCCAAAATTAAATGCAAGATACTTAAAAATGGGGTTATTATAGCGACCTTCATCGAGAACACTTGCTTTGGAGGGAAGAACTAAACTGGAAGTAAAAGTGCTGAGCTTACATGCATGCCTTTCATTATTGTAATTATTTTACAATATTTTTTTTCAATTTTTTGGTGTCTTCATTTTTTTCTTCATGTTTATTATTTAAGTAGAAGAATTTGGCATTAGAAATATATTGTTTAGAATAATGAAAAATATAGCAAAGCTTAATAGTAATTTTGAAATAGCAAAATGCATAACTTTTTTTTTTTAATTTCTATTAAGTGATAACAATCATTAGGTCAACTTTAAATTATTTATTGATTTTCCATATTCATAAATGGTAAGTAGTTAAGCAATGAAAAAATAAAAAAGAAAAGAAACGTAAATAAAATAAATAAAATTATTAAACAAATAAATAAAAAATGAATTTTTTAATGGCTTGCATGAATAAATAAATAAATGTAGTGCATATAAACAAATAGGAAAAAAAAATAACAGTATGAACAAATAAGAATTTGGCAATTGGATGAGTTTGGGTTTAAGTTATTTTGGGTTTTGAGTTTGGAGTGTATCAAGTTTTTTTTTTTGTCAGGTTCAATATTAAGCTAGTTAGAATTTTTTAAATTTTATGGAAATTATTATCACTTTATTAATTCTTTTTAGTTTGGATTAAATTCTAAGTTTGAATTGTTTTCAAGTTAAGTTTTTTTTTTATTCGGGATATTTAGGATTTGAATTTTTGTTGGATTTGACTTTTGAGTTTGAGTTTTTAGTCAAATAAGTTTGAAAGGTTTGAGCTTGCATTTTTTTTTGACTAGTTTATGGGTTTGAGTTCGTTTTGCCACTATTAAATTGTAGGGTGTTTACATTTTTAGCTACAATTTTAAGCATTCAAAATAAAAATAATAAGACAATGAAAAATATTAGGTTGCTCAGTGTTGAAATAAGGTTCTTAAATTCTTTTTCGACCATATAAGAATTGGGTGGACTTAAAAACTATCATCAACTTCCTAGTAACTATTGTGTTATGAGAGATTTGACAATATTGAATGGAAAATGCAGAAAAGGAGTAGCAAATAACAAACTGCACAATAATATTTGATAAAGCAGAAATTAGCCTTTCGAACTGAACGTTAGAGATTGAGAGTTCAATGTTCCAATGCTAACAGATTTCTACTTGTTACAAACTGCACCATTTTGTTACAAGTTTCTACTTAGCCTACAAATTGTCTTACTGGTCCAAATAAATGCTTGCTTATTATTGTTTTTATTTAGCTTATCTCTTTGAATTTTGGTGACATTTAATTGTATTATGATTGGAATTTTTTACTATTGGATTGGGATGGCTATTGTTTGATTTTGAGATAGGTTATATTTTTTCTCTAAAAGACAATCCCTTTTCTCTTTAGCTTTATAGCCACCGTTACAACCTATGATCCCTTTCCTTGGCTTTATTGTTACCATATTTGTTGATATAGCAGAAAGTCCTTTTTTAGCTTCAGTCTTTGGTGGCTTCTAAAAGGTGAGTTTTCTTGCTGTCATATTATTATATTTTATAATTCTTTGTCATGAAAATCACTTTTTTTACTGCCATAACCCTTTCAACGACAATCCATAGATTTAAATCGTGAAAGCCATTTATTATAAAACCTTATGATTCAATTATTAGACTTTTCTTGGATTAGCTAGAAGTTTGTTTAAACCACATGTTGGTTTAAATCTATCACTTATTAGTATATTTTAGAAGTTTCTCTTTCATGGTTGTCTTATCTATTGGCACATAAAAGAGTTTTTCTTTAGATAACTTTAATTGCTATTATCAAGTTTACTTCAATTTTTTTTAGTTTTTTAAGAGATGATATATTGAGTTATTTAAATTCAAATTTTGAGCTATTTATATCGTCACCATATCAAGTCACATTATTATTTTGGTTCTTTTTTCTATATGTACATAAAATGTCAGGTAATTAAATATAATTTTATTACTAAGGCAAATCATGCTACATTCTATGTATAAGATGTGGATAAATTTCACATCAAGAGCTAGTGAAGAATACAAAAAAGGGGTTACTAGACTTTTAAACTTTGCCTTTATAAGATTATAAGATCATCTAAGGATGAAAAAATCTAGTGTCCTTATGTTAAATGTGCCAACACATATAAAGTGTATAGGGGAGATGCATTGGATCATATAATATGTGATGGTTTTCCCAAAGGATATGTTCAACGGGTATTTCATAGGAAGATCTTGGATGCATATTTATCTACTAGAACAACTAATGAGGAAGAAAGAGGTCAGGTCGTGACATTCATGATTTATTATATGATATGATGGTTGAAAGAGCTATGAATATTGATGTGGGTAACATACAAACTGGAAATACTAGTGGAGAGCAACACCATAGTCATAAAATTGATAGTGACAAGTTTTATGGTTTACTTAAAGATGCGAAGGAGAAACTACATTCAAATTGCAAAAACTTTACAAAGTTCTCTTTTGTAATTTATTTGTTCCACATTAAGTGTTTTAATGGTTAGACAAATAAATTTTTCAATATATTATTAAAGGTGCTGAAAATTGCTCTACCATGGGTAATACATTGCTAGGGGTCATATCAAGAATTGAAAAAGATGATTTCTACCTTAAGTTTGGGATATGAAAAAAATTCAAGCTTGTCCCAATGATTGTATGTTGTTTTGGAAGGATAACACAAATGAAGAAATTTGTTCACAATGTAGTGCTTCTAGGTGGAAAGGGAGCTTAAATGATGTAAAAAGTGATCATAAAGATACAGTGTCAAAAAAAAAAAGAAAAAAGCTGGAAAGATTTTGTGTTGGTTTCCTCTAATTCTAAGACTACAAAGGTTATTCATGTCTTCAAAGATTGCTCCGTTGATGACTAGGTATGAATATGAGTGTACAAAAAATGGACATCTAAGACATCCTATAGATTCTCTTGCTTGGAAAGAATTAGATTCTCAATATCCTAAGTTTTTCTTTGACCCTCATAATGTTTGCTTGGGATTGGCTTTTGATGGTTTTAACCCTTTTAAAACTATCAATCTGACACATAACACTTGGCCTATTATATTGATACCTTATAACTTGCCTCTATAGATGTGCATAAAACAAACGACTTTATTTTATCCCTACTTTTTCCTTGTCTAAAAGGTTTTGGAAACAATATAGATATCTACCTACAACCTTTGGTAGAAGAGTTGTAGGAACTTTAGGAAGTTGGTGTTCAAACTTTTGTAACCTTAAAAAATCAAACTTTCAATTGCATGCAGCATTACTTTGGACCATTAATGACTTTCTTGCATATGCCAATTTGTCTGAGTGAAGAACTAGGGGAGAGTATGCTTGTCCTTGTTGTGGATTTGATACTGCATCTAAATGGTTACAACATGATAGAAAGTATTATTACATGTGCCATCATAGGTGGTTACAACCTTATCATAGGTTTCAAAATGATGAAAACTCATTTGATAGGACTCAAGAATTTAAAAGTGCTCATTCACCACCATTCGAGATGAAGTGTTAAGACAATTAAAACAATTGAATGGTAATGAAAATGGACCATGGAAGAAGAAGAGTATTTTGTTCACATTACCTTATTGGGAACATCTTCTATTACGTCATAATCTTGATGTGATGCATATAGAAAAGAATGTTTGTGATAACATTCTTGGTACATTGATTTGGCAAGAAAGAAAGTCAAAGGATAATTGCAAAGCACAACTTGACATTGTACAAATGGGTATAAGGAGTGTTCTACATACAAAGACTCATCTTGACACTAACACCCAATATTTTCCTCAAGCTTCATATCAAATGAGCTTGAATGAAAATATTTTTTTTTTTAAAGATTTTCAAGGAAATGAAAACTCTAGATAAATACTCTTCAAATATCTCATGCTGCGTGCAACTTAAACAACGGAAGCTAATAGGGCTCAAAAGTTATGATTGTCATTCTTTAATGCAAGAATTTCTTCTCGTAGCAATACTATAGTTTTTACTTGATAAGGTATGCTTGATTCTTATTGAATTATGTACCCTTTTTAAAAAACTTTGTTCTAAAGTTCTCCAAGAGCATGAGCTTGAATTACTTAAGTCTCGGATTGCATCAATTCTATGTGAAATGGAAAAGATTTTCCTCCATATTTTTCACAATAATGGTACATTTGGTTTTCCATCTGGCAAATGAAGCAAAAATTGTCAGTCCAGTCATTTATTGGTGGATGTATCCTACTGAGAGGTATATCTTAAAATGTTATAGATTTTTATACTAAATTTAAACTAGTATGTTTGCTAATGATCATTTCTATTGAACTTCCATTGAAATAGGTTTCTTCTTACTCTTAAATCATATGTGTGTAATAGAGCTTATCCTGAAGGTTTAATTGTAGAAGCCTATATAGCAAATGAATGCATAACTTTTTGTTCAAGATATTTTGATAAGATGGAGACTACTTTTAATTGACCCATCTGAAATAAAGACCAGAATCCTTTTGTAGAGGAAGATGTATCCATTCTTTCTACTATAGGAAGACCATTGGGAAGGAAAAAATGTAAAAGTTTTAATGTTAACAAGTGTAAAAGGTTCTCACACATTGTATTGGATAAGAAAACTTTGGTTCAAGCACATCTATATATGTCATTTAATTTTGAGGAGGTTGCTCCTTTTATAAAGTAAAAACACATATCCATATACATATTATAGTTAATCATTTTTTTTTGTAGTATACTGTACAGTATTCTAAGAATTTTTTCATGTAGGAAAAATGATCAACTTGTTAAGAGGCATAATCGGTCTCATCGACTTATGCCATATGAGATACAAAAGTTGCAAAGTGAAACTTTTCATGATTGGTTTTGTGATCATATAAGTCACATATCATAGTTTGGAATATGTGATCAAAGTTTTTATAGTTAGATAATTATTTTAACTAATTGTGAAATTGCTTAGGTTGCCAATTTGGATCAATAAGGACATATAAACATCACAGACCAACTTAAATGGCTTGCGCATGGTCCAATAGATACTACTAGGAAATACACTACTTATATCATTAATGGTTTTAGATTTCTACCAAGGCATGTGAGATATATTTGAAAATTCAAAATAGTGGGGTTGTTGTAACAACCAGGATGATGATTATGTGATTACAAGAGATGTGTAGCCTAGTGAGGGGCAAGCTAAGTATTATGGGATTTTAAAAGACATCATTCAATTGAATTATACTAGTAGATTTAAGGTTGTGTTATTTAAATGTGATTAGACTGATATAAATAGAGGTTGCAAGAAATATATGTTTGGTTTCACACTTGTGAATTTTCACATTTAGCTCATAGTGGAACTACTTTGGTTCATGATCTTTTTGTTTTAGCATCACAAGCTAAGAAAGCTTTTTATGTTAATGATGAAAGACATAATGGTTAGGTTCTTGTTAAGCATGCAAAACTTAGAGATATATTTGATATGGGTGATGAATCATCCTTGTATAGATACCAAGGAAATGGAGAAATTCATGTGGAATTGATAACTCACCTAGTGCTTCAAAATGGGTCAGAAGTGATAATGATGATGAAGGATTTGAGGTTACACTGCAGGTGGAAAATGAGCATGTAGAACAAGTTCCCATAGATGAACATAAAAGGGGAGGACATTTTTTAATTCTATGTAATAGTTTAGCTTTATGTATAGGTTTCATAATGTAAAACATAGTTTACTATTACTTTATTTTTGTAGTACCTACTTGAATTACTTAATTTTATGTGTGATCAAGTTTTTTATTAAATTCTTAATTCTTTATATGGTTTGCCACAATCAAGTTTTCTTTTACATTGTACTTAGTAAATATTGTGTATTATTAGACTTGAGATGGCAAAACGTAAATGATTGAATATCACTAGGGCAAATCATGCCTTTAGTTCTTAATTGCAAGCACAATTTAAAGAGCATGTGCCTCAAGAACCAAAGCCTTCACAACATGAGCCTTTACAATAATCTCAAGAACCAATTTATCAATCTACAAATAGTGAAAATCAAGATGAACAAGTGGGACATAATTCAAGTATAGAAGCACTCTATGCTGTTAGTACAAATCTTTATGCATTATATTATTGTACATTTAAACTTTTAATGAATTTAATTGTTATTTTTATGTATAATTTTTCTATGTAGGAAATGCTCAATGTAAAAAAGCTTGAGGTCCTATACGTATGGTTGATATTTGGGATTTGAAAGAAGGGGGCATGTTGTTATTAAGGTCAATGATGATGTTGTACCTATTGATGATGAATCTTGCTCTTTTAACTCAATTCATTGGTAGCATGGTAAGAATGCCTAGGTTTGTGCCAATTAGTTACACAACTTGGCATGAAATATTGGATGATAAAAAGAAAGAAATGTGGAAAACATTAGAGGTATCAATACATTAATGTTTTACTTGCTAGTTAATGCCATGACAATAATCTTTTAGTTTCTAGTTAATAGTATCAATTCTTTAGATATATTAACATTTTATTTTCAATTACCTTTTTAAAATTTTAGTCAAAGTTTGAATTTCTCAAGTTTGATTTTGATGAGTGCATTGATGAAGAAATAATTCAAAAAATTAAGTCTTAGGCAATAAAAAACATGGGTGCTAAATGGAGGCAATGAAAGAATGAATTGAAGTCTAAATTTTATAATGAACACAAGACACCATAAGAAATGGCTGCAAAGGTTGATGATTCTCAACTAGACAAAGATTAATTCTTATTTCTTGCTACACATTGGTTGACTTGTAAAGTGAAGGTAAATGCTTACAAAATATAGTATTTACTTTGTTTTAACACTATGATACAATAATGAGCTATTATAATACATATTTTCATGTTCATTTGTTTAAAGGAAAAAAGTGAGACAAATAAAACAAACCATTTAAAATTAGAAGAGCTTTATTGCATAGGAACAAAATCATTTTGAGGATCATTCAAACCTTGGTATATATATAAATTTTCTTTGTGGTACTTAGTTAAATGAATATAAAGTTTAAATTTTATATGTGTGATTTTGTCATTACAATAATTAATGTTATACCTTTGTAGAAATAAGAAGCTAATGGAATTTCACCATCACATGCTAAAGTGTATATACTTTATCGTACACATAAAGATGAAAGTGTTGTGAATGAAAGGGCAGCTAAAATTGTGGTATTCGATTTAGTTTATACTTGCTTTTACTTATGTTTAGTTTATTTGTACTGAAATGTTTGTTTACAATTTTAGGAACTTACGAAAAAAGGTTTGAGTGAAACTAGTATTCAAAATTCTAAAGGTAGTTCATGGAAAGATGATCGCTATTCAAAAGTTAAAGGGCCAAAAAAAATAGGCGTGTTCGTTGTAGGGGTATAGTATTTACTTCATCTAAACAATATGGTCTTTCATTTTTTGAATTGGTACAACATAAGGAAAAGGTACAAGAGTTAAAGGAAAAAATTAAATACTTAAAAGAAACTTTAAGTACTATATTATCATTACTTCAAAGACAATTTCCAAATGAGAATATAGATGTCTTGAATAGTATTACTCACATGGCAAATAGAGAGGTATATATAACATTTATTTTAGTTTGTACATATGTAACTTGTCATCTTGATCATGAATCTTGAACCTTATTCAAATTTATTTTGAATTACTTTTAAGTTCCTGATGCTAGTAGTACTCTAGAAATCACACATGGAAACTATCAGTTTTCATATTCAACTCATCAACCTAATCAAAACGAAAATGGTAAACTCATTGTCACATGATATATATGTAGTTGATGCTTGTTTCCTAGGTTTCGGGTGCCAAAATCAGTGTTTGAATTTAGGTTTCGAATCATATAATTGTGAAAATCTGTCATTGCTATAATTGTGTGCTAATAGACTGTTATATGAGTGGATATGAACAAAAAATGTGTTTGTTTAGGGTTGATTTGTTTTTTAGTCACTAGATAGCTTAGTGTTTTCTTTTATTACTAGCCAGAGAAACTGTTTTTCTTTTAAGGATTGCATATGCAACATATTTTTTATATGTACTTTAGGAAAGTACATTTATACACGTATCGAATATTTTGTGCTTGTTGCAATTGTAGTGTGGGTGTTCATCCAAACAAGTAGAGATAAGTGATGGTTGTTGCTAGAATAGTATTATAGAATTTAATTCACTACATTATGCTTCTTATGTGTATGTAAGGGTAAATGCAAGAATAATATAATAAAATTTAATTCATTGCTTTCCATTTCTTATGTGTATGTAATTGTTGCTATTCATAGTATTGTTCTCAGGTTTCTTATATGATGCAATTTGGTTTAATGATCTTTACCAATTGTTATCAGTGTTTTTATACGTGGGGTCATATTTTTGTTCCTCTCATGTGGCTTTGTTACATGTAAAAATGGAAACGAAAAGAAACAAAGAAACAAATATAAATAAGAAATTAGGAAAGGTTGTTATCTTAGTGGACTTGGATGAATTCTAAGCAAAATACAAATCATACTCATATTAGTTTTTTGTATGAATCATTTTTAGAATTACAATAATTTTTTTTGCTTTTAACTTAATTATCTAATTGTGTATTTTATTTTACGTAGATGCTTTTTTGTAGAAATTTGTGATGAGACCACTTACTTTGGGGAGTTGTTTATTTACTTCGAGCAACATGTTTGTAGACATTCAATTATAGACATTAATGTTCCTTTTTTTTTTTTGGACTTGGTACAATGACGTTAGCTCTTGACTTATTTTAAATTTGTGGATTATAAAACAATTTGGTTGTTGTTTTATTTTAAATATTTTTACTTTTTTGTGTATTTTTACTTTATATGAAACCATATCATATTATGATTATAAATAAATTAATATTAATAACTGAAAATATAATTCAAAAGAAAAGGTTTTACCGATGCCTTAAAATTTATACCGATGCATTTTACCATTAGAATATTTCAAACTATATTGACAACCATTACAGATATACCATCGGTAAAAGTAAAAACACATAAGGTTATACTGATAGGCACTAACCCCTGGTAAAAGTTATATTGACGGAGACATCATTAGTATAGGTTGAAAAAATTAAAACATATAAGTCTATACTGACGGGAGATAACCATCGGTAAAAGGTATAATATGGAACACACAATAGTTGCTATACCAATGGCTATACTTATAGTATTAGACTAAAACTATCAGTATATCTCTGTTACATATTCCAACAGTGTAAAAACTATCAGTATAAGTCTATACCTACAAAGGGATATATCAACGATTATAAATTCATTGAAATAGATATTTTGACCGTTTGTATAGGGTTTATTGTGCTATACCGATGGATTTTTAAGTTTTACTAATGGGTTTTTAAGCATTAGTATAGGTAATTTTCTTGTAGTGACATACCAAACTCAAAGATGGAAACAAAGAGAAATTTAGATAAAGAAAATTTGATATTTTCATTGAGAATGGTTGGTAACTACAAGGTTTCAAAAAAAAAAAAAAACCTCACCTTAGTCAATTTCCACTGGTCAAAAGACTTATGGATTTTGATGGTAGGTACCTTAGGCTTTCTGACTTAAACCGTAGGATTTTGAGTAGCTTCCCTTTCTTCTTGGTCAACCCCTATCGTAGTAACGACCACAGTAGTAATCAAGCTAATCTCCATGTCATCCTTATATTGTTGTTGCTTTCCATCTTGGCCCTTTTCCTCAATCGCAACTTGTTAGGACCTCAAGTTATTAATGTCAATAATAGAAAGATCAAGGTCGGCATAAATGCAATTCACCTTTTTCAATGCTAAGTTAAAAGAGCAAAACACTTGTTCCTCAAGCAAAGTCAATTTGCATGTTGTAAAAGTCATCAAATTGTAGGAAGTTTTCCATAGCTCACTACTCGACTTCTTTGGAAACATGAATCTCACTCTTTAGATGTTTCAGTTTGACCAAAGCATCAGCCAATTTGAGATTAGACTATTGTTAAAAAGACTTAAATATGGCTTTCTAGAAAGATGTGTTGTTGAGTTGCTAGGTCAAGCTTTCATATTCTAGTTGAGCTTATCGCTTGTCTTTTTATCCTTAGCATTAAAGATCTTGAGCTTTCTCGTGCCAGCGATAGGGGAGTTTATCTCTTTGGTGTAATTTTTCATGTCATGCTCAATATTACAAAAGTGAACAAGACCCTTTGTATAAAACACCGGGGTTTGACCTATGTTTTAAAAGGCAAATTAAGGAAGTTGATCAAAATCTATAAAATAAAACGAAACCAAGCTTAGACATGAAAATCTTTTTAAAAATGATGATGATTGATTTACAACTTACTTTTTTTGACCATAATAGCACGTGTAATCTTCTTTAAAGCCTATTGTCTTCTAATCAGCCATGTTTTCAATTGAAACAAAAAATTGACCTAAGAGTTAAAAAATAGTTAAGATAGAAAAATACTTATTATGAGAAGTTAGCAAGAAATTTACCCCAATATTCAACCTTTTTATCAACACTAGGGGAAATTAACTCATTCACATTTATTACTAGTTTCAAGGAAATTGAGCTTATCATTGGTTAAAGGACCTATCTTAGCCTTGTCAAATAAGCTCAGCTCATTATTTATTTCCCAAGCCTTGATGACCTTCTTGATACAGAGTAAAGGAACTTTTTATGTTTTTATTAAGCTTTGGCAATTAGCAAAAATTTGTTTTGAAGGTTGAACTATAACATAGTATCAACTCTTATGATATGGATATTTTATAATGGTAAAAATTCTTTAAAAAGACTTATGGTAGGAAGAAAGCTTAACTTTTTTCAAAGAATATTATATCTTACTATATACCTAAAAAAATAAGGGGTGGGCTAAATGATGGTTATATTATGAGCTAGAAGAAGTTCAACAATGAAGAAATGAAAAGAAAACCTAAAACCAACCAAAATGAAGTCTTAGAAAACCCATAACCTATCAAACTCTATTATGTCAGTCACCTTACCCTCAGACTTAAGCATTATTATTTTATAATCCTTTAAAGGAAGATCAAGCCTTTCTTATACAGTAGTGATGTGATGAATAAAGCAAAAATTAGGGTACTCATCAGAAGTAGCTCGACCCTTTTAAACTTCTTATCATGTCTTTTACATAGAGGTCATAATGAGTAATGTAGACACCAATTTCCTTTTGAGGTACAATTGATTTGTCAATTCGGATCTTTTTGGATCGTAATACCTTGAAGGGGTTCGTATTTAGGCTTTTGGCTTTTTGTATTATTTCGTTTAGACTTTGAGTTTGGTATCTATTGATTAGATATACGCTTTAACCTAACCCATACTATATTTACGATTATTATTATTATTATTATTATTATTATTATTATTATTATTATTATTTATTTTTAAGTTTATTTTAATTTTTTTGTTCATTATTTTATTCATAAGTTTCATAAGTTGACTCATTGACAGAATTGAAAAATGATCTGATTTATTAACATATTTGAAAAAGGGAAAGGAATATATTGGTAGTTTAGGGATTTTGAGCGAAAATCAGGCAAAAAGGGATTTGAGACTAATCAATTGTGATAAGATCTTAGGATTTAAGCTTGGATTAACTCTATTCAAACCCTAAAATCACTACTAAGATAGGCTATAAATGGGATGTCAAAATCACACAGAAGACAAGGAAAAAATGGGAGGAAAGTTTAGGTTCTAAGTTGATATTGTTTGGTCGATTTTGTTTAGCGTTAGTTAGCATTTAGGTTTTTGATAATTTGAAAAAACAAAATTGTTAGGAATTTTTGGAAAAATCTGAAAAATTCTGGAAAAAATCTAGGTTTTGGTTTGAAGGTTTAAATTTTTCGGTTGAATTTTTCAATGAGCTGTAAAGTTTTTGACCTAATTCTGACCAATTTTCCAGAAACCAACTATCAAACTCAGTTTTCGATGGCCTTATCTGGGGTTTCTAGAGAGAGGTAAGAGAGAAAAAAAAGTTAGAGAAAGAAAAGGCTGAAGGTTTTTGAAGAAAGATTGAAAATTTTGGCTTTTATACTAGCACTAGATGACGTCATTCTGAAGGCCTAGCATCCACGCTCGACCTGCTGAATAGTGCCTGACTCACGTGTTGGACCCCACTTGAACGCAGGTTTTGCTTTTTCTTTTTATTTTATTTTATTTTCCAATTACATTATTTATTTATTTTATTTGTATATATTTTCTTATATATTTTCTATTTCATTTTACTTGTTTTATTTTTTTAGGTTTTTTTTATTCTACTTATTTTTAAATTAAATGATCTATTTAAATACTTTTATAAGTTTTATTTTTTTTAAAAAAAGAATAATAAATAAAAATAATAATAAATATTTTTAATACGAATCATGAATCCTATCAAACTATTGGAGGTTTCTTCATGAATTTAATTTTTTTTATGAATTCTATCAAACTATTGGAGAATTTCATAAATTGATTGTAAAATAATTATTATTAAAACATTTTGTATTTTTATCCTACCAAACTATTAGAGGATTTGCATATTAGATTAAATCTTACCAAACTATTGGAAGATTTAATATATTTTCTTAAAAACAATCTTATAATAAAATCTTATCAAATTATTGGGAGATCTGTATTAAAGTAAATTTTACCAAACTATTGAAAGATTTTACTGACTATTTCTTTAGCTAAAATTTAAATGAATTCGACGACAGAGCCTTTCCATGGTAGGACACTAGTTTCTATGAATACTCTTAAGATGAGAGTATTATCTTCTACCAAACTATTGGAGTAATTTTAAAATTAATTTTCAATAATAAATATTTTGGTAAATCATAAATATGTTTATGGCTTGGATAATTTAAAATCAAGTTGGTGCCATCCATTAGATGGGTGCTGTAAGGGTATTATAAGTTTCTTCACGTGTAATCGCACTCTCGAATCTGAAATCTAGTTTTGTGGACTAAAATCTACTATTTAAAGATACTTAAGTTAATCTTGAGATTGTTCTTTAAATAGTACAGATTCTATCGGTGGTCAATCATACCTAAACAAAAAAGATTTGTGGTAACTCATTTAATCCATGTCTAGTGGTAAGTCCACAGATCTATATGTTATGATAGTTTAACGACTCTACTAGGAAAATCGAGAGTCAAGCCAGTGAATGATTTCTTCTTATCCAAGCCTAACCTAATAAATTTGAGATTTTTTTCTTTCTTTCTTTATATTTATTTATTTATTTATTCATTTTCATATATTTGTCATTCATTTGCATATGCATAACATGATCTCTACATTTGATTTCTATCCCTTAAAAGGAAGTAAAGTACATGCCTTTGTGAGATCTCATGTCTCCACATTGGCTAGCAAAATACCTCTACTTAGATTGAACCCTTTCTACTTGCAGCCTTATTGTAAGATGATAGCACATGTTAGTAATAAGAAACTGCACATACATGTGTTTTAGGATAGTTTAATTAGGTTTATTGTGAGATGGTACATCTAGTTGGACAAGGCCTACATACAATCTTAGAAGGATTTAACTCAGTCCTTCATCAATCAATACCGCTATATTATAAATATGGCTCTTGATCGCCTTTCATTATAAGGTATGGAGAAGAAACCAATTTATTCTTTTAAAGAGTATACCTAAAGGTGGCATGATATAGCTACTCAAGTATAACCACCATTAATAAAGGAAAAAACAATAGTGCTATTTGTAAGTACTCTGTAATCACTTTACTATGAAAAAATGATAGAAATGTGATTAAAAATTTTATTGACATAGTAATCTCTGAAGAAATCATTGAAAATGCCATAAAAAATAGCAAGCTTGAAGGGGGAGCCTTTTACTATTAAAAGGATGCCTAAGAAGAAGAGAAGTGAGACTCAAGCTGTGGGTTATGAAAGATAGCAATAAAGAAACTACCTTCAACTGGTTTATCCCATGTATTTTTCTGCCATAAATCATTTTTTAGTTTCCCCCTATCAACTACCTCCACGACCTTCCTATCCATCTTCTTATTAACTGCCTTTAGACTATCTTCTTATAATCCAAACACCTTGGCTACAGTAAGACCTTTTATTCATCTAACCAACGTAATGAATGGTACACGGGAGCCATGAAATAATTGGGGAAAAGCCCACCTGCGATCCTATTCCCATGAGTTATATAGAATTGTACCAAGAACTTTATAAAAATCACTTGATTGCACCTATTCTTGCAAAAACACCTAAACCTCCTTACCCTAAATGATACGATCCTATTGCTCACTGTGACTATCATTATGGGGTTTTAGCCATTCCACTGAAGATTGCACCTTTTTGAAGTATAGGGTGCAAAGTCTAATCAAAGTGGGGTTGTTAAATTTTGATACTAGTGGGAAAACCAAAACCAATGTCAGCAGTAACTCATTGCCCAATCATGCAATCAATGCTCTGAACGAAGATAAGAGGCAAATAAAAAGAAAAGTGAAAGAGATCAAAATGCCATTCAATCAGCTGCATAAAGCTTTATATGAGGCTGGGATGATACAACTAGTGGATCCATGTACCTATCATGGGAGATGTATCTTAAATAAGAGATGCAAGTATCATAGCAGAGCTCTAGGGCATTCAATTGAAATGTGCAAATAGTTTCATAATGAGGTACAGAGGCTAATGGATTTATACCAAATTTGTTATATAAAGAAATATAAGCTTTGAAGTGTGCTGAAGTAGCTATCACTGATAAGTGGGCACCAAAGCCAATTACCATACATTGTGGTGAAAAGCCAAGACTGGTCGTAGACAAGTTTATTCCCATGCCGATAACTTTCAAAGTCCCAAGTCCATTCCCTTACGATGATGAAAAAGTAATGCCATAAAAGTAGGGTTGCAAGGTAATGGTCCAAGAACAAGAAGAAATCATGCCTAAATCTAATGTTGCCAATATAATTGGTGTAGATGGTATGACAAAAAATGGAAAATGCTATACTTTAGAAGTGTTAGAAAAAATGAAAAAAAAGAGAATAATGAAAAAATAGATTGAGGCATTAAAAAAAATAGGGAAAGAGAGAATGACAAAAAAAAGACTAGATTGAAGTTGATTATAGGGAAAGATATCCCAAAATTTGTACAAAAAAAAAAATCTTATGAGTTCCTAAAGTTAGTGAAGTATAGTGAATACTATGTAATGAAACATTGAGCATTGAACAAGATGTCAGCTAGAATCTCTTTATTATCACTACTGTTAAATTTAGAATCACATCACAACACCTTGTTGAAGGTGTTAAATCAAGCTTATGTGGCACATAATGTGCCAATAGAATATGTGAATCATTTGACAAGAAACTTAGAGGCACCATATTATAGATAGCCTTTAGTAACGATGAGATTTCACTTGAAAGTAGAGGAAGTATAAAGGCTTTGCATATCATTGTTAAATGCAAAACTTACACCATAGCCAAATTCTTTATTGATAATGGTTTGACCACTAATGATATGCCTATGTCTATTTTGGCAAGGCTACCAATTGATATGTCCCACATCAAAAGCAGTCATATAATGGTCCAAGCATTTGATGGAACTAGGCATAAAGTATTGAGAGATATTGAATTGCCTATACAAATAGGACCTTTTATCTTCAATATAAAGTTTCATGTTATGGACATTTATTCATCCTACCGTTGTTTGTTGGAAGATCATAGATTCACATGGTAGGTACTATTCTTTCCTCTTTACATCAAAAGGTTAAGTTTAACATGAAAGGTCAATTGGTGATTGTGGCAAGAGAAGAAGACTTATTGGTGACTCAACCAATGAATGCTCTGTACGTAAAAGCTACAAAAGAGTCATTACAGTGCTCTTACCAATCCTTTGAACTTGTTAATGCTATGGACAGGGGTCTTAAGTTTAGTAAGATCATGATCAATTAGATGATTAATAAAGGTTGAAATATTAAAGTTGGACTAGGTAAAAATTTACAGAAGATAAAAGAACCACAAAAAATTATAGATAATAGTGGAAACCTGAGGCTGGGATATGAAGTGAAAGGAATATAAGATGATAGTAGAGGAAAAAAGATGACGAGAAATATGCCAATGGTTATTCCCCACTTGTATGAAACATTTAGTCTTGAAGGATACATTTACTTGGGAGCTAAGAAAATGTTAAAGGAGAATTAAGCATGGAAGAAGCTTGTACTGAATTATCCATCTAGATGATAAGTGAAGATATTCGAAGGGAAAGAATGCTAGTTTATCCATGCCCACCAAACTTTGAACTGAAAAATTGGAATATCATCCAAATGCTTGCTATCTTGGATACTTTCTCAATGTAATTATAACTCCCAATTGCTTATGCCTAAAAGCATTGGGATGATCTTTTATGCATGGACCTTTTATTATCCATTATTTTAATAAAAAATAAGAGCATGCATTTTATTCATTTCTTTCATTCAATTCACTTTCCCATCAAAACATTGCACCAATACTTCCTATTTCATTCAATTTCAGGTTCTCAAATGAATATGATGATAATCACGATAACAATCAGGGATTTAATTTTAAAAATTCAATTAACACTGATGAACTCGACACTGAAAGGGACTTTGAAGAATACAATTTACCTTTAGATTTGATTAGATTAATTAAACAAAGAATAAATCTATTAAACCTCATCAGAAAGTCACTAAGATGATCATTTTAGGTGATGTTGAGAATAAAAAAAAAAAGTCAAGGTCGATACCTTGCTTTTAGTTATTGATAGACAACGATTAGAAAATCTACTTCAAGAATTTATAGATGTGTTTTCTTGGTCCTACCAAGATATGCCTGGGCTCAGCACTAAGATAATGGAACATAGGCTACCCTTGAAGCTTGAATGTAAGCCAGTTCAACGAAAACTGAGAAGAATGAAACTAAAAATATTGTTGAAAATTAAAAAAGAGGTAAAAGAGCAGTTTGATGTAGGTTTTTTGTAAGTGGCCAATTATCTTGAATGGGCGGTCAATGTAGTACTTATCTCCAAGAAAAAAGAGAAAGTATGAATATATGTAGATTATCATGATCTAAATAGGGCTAGCTCGAAGGATAACTTTTCACTATCGCATATTAATACACTAGTGGATAATACAGCCTGACATGTAGTTTTTTTTTTTATGGTGGATTCTCTGGCTATAATCAAATAAAGATAGCTCAGGATGACATGGAAAAGATTACCTTTGTAACTTTGTGGGGAACCTTCTATTATAAAGTTATGCCCTTTGGATTAAAAAATGCTAGAGCAACTTGTCAAATGGTTATGGAAACATTTTTCCATGATAAGATGCACAAAGAGGTTGAAGTGTATGTAGATGACATGATCACAAAATCTTGAGAAAATAAGCACCATGTGGTTAACGTCAAAAAATTGTTTGAGAGGGTGAGAAAGTTTCAACTTAAGTTAAATCCATCCAAATGTACATTTGAAGCCAAGTCAGGAAAATTGCTGGGTTCTATGGTTAGCGAAAGGGGAATTAAAGTTGATCTAGATAAGATATGAGTCATTCAGAACTTATCCCCACCTAGTACACCAAAGAAAGTTTGAGGTTTTATAGGTAAATTGAATTACATTTCTCGGTTCATCTCTTAGCTTACCTTCAAATACGATCTCATCTTTAAACTCCACCGAAAGAACAACCCTGGTGAATGGAATAGAGAATGTTAAAAAGCTTTTGATAAGGTCAAACAATACCTATCAAATCTTTCAATATTAGTACCACCATTTTGGGAAGACCATTAATTCTATATATGGTGGTACATGAAAAATCGATAGGATATGTACTAGGATAGCAGGATCAATCAGGTAAAAATGAAAGGGCTATTTACTACTTGAGCAAAAAATTCAAAGAGTTGAGCCTACGTACTCATTGTTGGAGAAAATATGTTGTACTTTGGCTTACATAGCTAAAAACCTTAGGCAGTATATGCTTTACCACACTATCTAACTTATGGCTAAACTCGATCCAATCAAGTAGATCTTTGAGAAGCCATCATTATTAGAGAGAATCGCAAGATGACTTGTAATGCTTTTCGAGTATGATATAGTATATATGAGCCAAAAGGTGATTAAGGGAAATGCCATTACTGAATTCCTTACAAACTGTACCATTGAAAGCTATGAGCCCATGAAACTTAATTTTTCAGATGAAGAATTAATGGCTATTTTAGAATTAGAGTAAGATAATGATGACAAAAATTCATGGAGAATGTATTTTGATAAAGTCGCTAATGCCATAGGACATGGAATTAGAGCAATTTTAATATCTCCAACAGGGCTTATTACCTCGTTGTAGCAAGATTGAACTTCAATTGCACCAATAATATGGTTGAATATGAGGCTTGTGTTATGGGAGTGCAAGCTAATTTGGATAGAAATATCAAAGTATTAAAGGTATTCATGGATTCTGCTTTGGTTATCTATCAACTAAAGTGTGAATGAGAAATGAAAGACTCAAAACTTATCCCATACAATAAATACATTTTAAAATTGTGTGAGCAATTCAAGATAGTCTAGTTTGAACATTTACCTCATGAAGAAAATCATATTACAGATGCATTAGCCATTTTGGCTACAATGATACGAATTAGGAATAATGCTAAAATACAGCCCATCAAGTTAGATGTCAAGTATATGCTAATACATTGTGCTAATATGGAAGAGGAAAAAGATGGAATCTTTAGTATTATGACATTCTGTGATACCAATAATACCTGAATCAGGCAACGGAGAATGATAAAAGAGTCTTAGGGAGATTGGCTATGGGATTCTTCTTAGATGGTGAGATTTTGTATAAAAGAAGCAGAGATCAAATTTTATTACACTGTGTAAATGTCTCTAAGGCAAGGAAAGTTATTGAAAAAATATATAATGGTGTATGTGAAGGACATGTAAATAGGCACATAATGGCAAGATAGATTATGAAAGCTAGATATTATCGGTTAATAATTGAGAATGATTGTATTGATTATGCTCGAAAGTATAAAAAATGCCAAATCTATGTTGACAAGATCCATGCTCTGCCCATTGCATTGCATGTTTTAGCACTACTTTGGTCATTGTCTATATGAGGGATGGATATCATTGGTCCTGTCATTCCAAAAGTATCAAATGAGAATAGATTCATTTTTGTAATGATTGATTACTTCACTAAATGGGTCAAAACAGCTTCTTTTACAAATGTAACTTGATCAGTAGTCTGCAAGTTCATTAAGAGAGAAATAATTTACAGATATAGACTATTAAAAAAGATTATCTTAAATAATGTAAAAAACTTGAATAGCAAGATGATGTAAGAAGTATATACTCAGTTCAAGATTAAGCACCATAATTTAGCTCTATACCATTCAAAAATGAATGAGGTAGTAGAAGCTACAAAAAAAATATCAAAAAGATTTTGGAAAGGATGACTAAAACATATAAAGATTGGCATGAGAAATTACCCTTCGCTTTGCATGCTTATTGAACTTAGCACACACCTCTATCGAGGTAACTCTATTTTTCTTAGTTTACGAGATAGAGGCTGTATTATCAGTGGAAATAGAAATCCTATCTTTGAGAGTCTTAAGAGAAATCAGATTAGAAGAAACTGAATGGGTTCAAAAGTGCTATGAGCAATTAAACGTCATTAAAAAAAAGGTTAGGGTGATTTGTCACGGCCAACTATATCAAAGAAAGATGATGAGAGCTCATGATAAAAAGGTCTGACCTCATCAATTTTGAAAAAGAGGGTTGGGGTTGAAAAGAATCCTCTCAAGTCAACATGACGACAAAAAAAATGGACTCTAAATTGGGAAAGACCATATGTTGTGAAAATGAACTTTTTAGAAGGAGCTCTAATTTTGTCAAAGATGGATGAAGATGACCTTCATAATCCCATAAATTTTGATACTGTGAAGAGATATTTTGCTTAAAAAAAAGAGTTCAAGTTCAAAACCCAAAAGGGCAGCTTGAACTTAAAAAAAAAGAGAGTTCAAGTTAAAAACTCGAAAGGATGACTTGAACTAAATGGAGGTTTGTCTAAGTTGAAAACCTATAAAGGTGACTTGGATAAATAGGATATGGTATCATTTGTGAGGTGTATCAAAGTCAATATCAGTGAATTTTTGAAAAGTTCTAAGTGCTGAGTGCATCATGTGATTGAATTTTTTAAGAAATCTAAGATATGCTATCATGATTATCTAATTATTTGTTTGGAGGCATTATTACCCTAAATAGCCATCCTTATATGCCTTTATTTTGTTCCATTACCATTAATTGTAATCTGTTTCTTCAAATAAATGATGTTCATTTTATTCTAGTTATGTTTCACTTTTAATCCTTGTTTTTTCCTTTCTATTTAGAGGCTTTGCCATGAATAAGATAAATGTATAATTTGCATCTTCTATTTTGAAATTGGGATAATGACTAATAATTGAATAATATTATGAGGATTGTGCATTTACTTTGGAAAAATTGAAAGAGATGAAAATGAAGGATGAAACTTTTAAGGTGTGGTAAAAGTAATGGTTTTGAAAATTTCCTTAAAAGGAAAGATGAGTGCCTATTTTGATTGATGAAAAGTAGATTTGATTTCTTTCACGAGAAGTATGCAGAGACTAGGATGCAAAGGAAAAGGTCTAAAAAATTGTAATACCATAATCAAAACTTTCATGCATTTGCATATCAGATAGGACATGCATTTGTTTGCATTACCATGTTTTGATCTTGGTTCATTCTAGATCATTTTATTTGTTTGACCCATAGTTCAATCCCAGTCACTCGTTTTGATCTTAACTTAGTCTAGATTATTTTATTTTTTTGACTCACGGTTCAATCCTAGTTACCTATTTTGATCTCGGTTCAATCTAGATCATTTATTTTTTTGACACATAGCTCAATCTCAATTATTGTTTTGATCTCAACTTAGTCCAGATCATTTTATTTCTTGTTTTGCAGTTCAGTCTTGATCATTTTTCTATTTTGGTATACTTTGATTACTTTTTAAATTTTGGCTTTTGGGCTTGAACGCAATGGTTGTCAATGTCTTGACATCATTCTTGTTTCACAGAAAGGTGTAAAGAGAGGCAATTGTAAACATCAATTTTCGTTCGGGATACGATTGATTTGTCAATTCGAATCTCTTTCAGATCGTGGGACCTCGAAAAGGTTCATATTTGGGTTTTTGGCTTTTTGTCTTATTTCGTTTGGACTTTTAGCTAGGTATTTGTTAATTAGATACAGGCTTTAACCCAATTCATATTGTATTTACAATTATTATTACTATTACTATTATTATTATTACTACTACTACTACTGCTGCTACTATTATTATTATTATTATTATTATTATTATTATTTATTTCTAATTTTATTTATATCTTTCTTTTTGTTCATTCTTTTATTCATAAGTTGACTCATTGACAGAATTAAAAAAAGAAAGGAATTTCCTTTATTCATGATTTGATTCATTGAAAAAATTGAAAAAGGGAAAGGAATAAATCGATAGTTCAGAGATTTTGAGTGAAAATCGGGCAGAAAGGGATTTGAGACTAATTAATCATGATAAGATCCCAAGATTTAAGCTTGGATTAACTCTATTCAAACCCTAAAATCACTACTAAAATAGGCTACAAATGGGACGTCAAAATCACACAAAGGATAAGGAAAAAAGAAGAGGAAAATCTAGGTTCTAGGTTGATACTATTTGGTCGATTTTGTTTAGGGTTAGTTAGCATTTGGGTTTCTGACAATTTGAAAAAATAAAATTGTTAGGAATCTTTGAAAATTTTAAAAGAGCAAAATTTTTTTGAAAATTTGGGGAATTTTTGGAAAAATCTAGAAAATTTTGGAAAAAATATGGGTTTTAGGTTAAAGGTTTGAATTTTTCAGCGAGGTTTGAAGTTTTCGATCGAATTCTAGCCAGTTTTCCAAAAATTGGCAATCAAACCTAATTTTTCGTAACCTTATTTAGGGTTTCTAGAGAAATGTGAAAGAGGAAAAAAAGTTAAAAAGAGAAAGGGTTAAGGGTTTTTAAAGAAAGATTGAAAATTTTGGCTTTTATACTAGCATCAGACGACGCCATTTTGAAAGTCTAGGATCCGTATGTTGACCCACTGACCTATGCACGACCCACGTGTTGGATTCAACCCGATCGTGGGTTTTCTTTTTTTTTTTAAATTTTTTTATATGTTTTCTTATTTATTTTCTATTTCATTTTATTTTTTTATTTTTTAGGTTTTTCTATTCTACTTGTTTTTAAATTAAATGATCTATTTTAAATACTTTCATAAATTTCATTTAAAAAAAGAATAAAAAATAAAAATATATAACAAAAAATATTTTTAAAATGAATTTATGAATCTTACCAAACTATTGAAAGATTTGCATATTAGATTAAATCTTACCAAACTATTAGAATATTTAATATATTTTTTAAAAAACAATCTTATAATAAAATCTTATCAAATTATTAGGAGATCTGCATAAAAATAAATCTTACCAAACTATTGAAAGATTTTATTGATTATTTCTTTAAATAAAATTTAAATGAATTCGATGATGGAGCCTCTTTAGGATGGGATACTAATCTCCATGAATACTCATGAGGTGAGAGAATTATCTTAAATTGCTACCAAAACTATTGGAGTAATTTTATGATTAATTTTTAATATTAAATATTTTGGTAAATCATAAATATGGTTATGGCTTAGATATTTTGAAATCAAGCTAGTACCATCATTTGAATAGGCAATGTGAGAGTGCTATAACTTTTTCATGCATAACCGTACTCCTGAATCTAAAATCTGATTTCGTAGACTAAAATCTATTATTTAAAGATACCTAAGTTAATCTTGGAATTGCTCTTTAAATAGGATAAATTTTATCAGGTGGCCAATCACACCTAAACAAAAAAAATTGGTGGTGATTGTTTTAATTCATATCTAATGGTAAGTCCATGGATCTATATGTTATGACAAGTAAAAAAAAAGACAAAGGTATCAATATTGATGTTGAAATCCTTTACTTCTTCATCACCTTTACCTTTCTTTTCGACCTGGTTGGACCTCTTAGCCTGTTCAGATTCTTGAACCTACTAGTCTTAGAAGTTTTCTTATTAGTTTGCTTAATTGTGAGACAAGAATATCTTTAAACTTGGTTAAGACTAAAGACCTCCACAACTTAGAAAAAGATGAGTTTGACTTCAAAATAAAAGACTCTTTTAAATCAAATGGTGATCCAAAATCAGAGTTTGAGACTTAATTTATAATGGCTTGGGCATTAAGAAGGATCATTAAGGTTTAATAAAGAGAAAGTTTGATAGAAGAAGAATATGGCGGAGGAATTAAGAAGGAAATCGTCGAAAAAGGGAAATGAAAATCAAACAGAGGAGCTAAACTAACCACATTTATGGGAACATAGGGATTCTGAAGATTGAAATCTATTGCCACTTAGAGCTCATCCATCCCATAGAGAACCTTTTCACCTCTTCATTTAGGTATTCTCTTCAATCTATTTTTTGCCTTCCATAGACATTGGGTTTAACTAGTAGGTAGCTCGATTAAAGTCTCTTCTTGTAATAGTAAAAGGAACATCATTATCTGAAGGAACCTTTACATTGCCCTGGCCAAGCTAACCCTTCCTAACCTCTACCCTAAAGATAGATAAGTCGGCACTAGAAGACATATTAAAAAGTTAAGAGACATATCGAGGTAATTAAAAGGGAAAGGGATGATTGGAAAAAGATAGTTAGAAAAACTTATGAGGTCGACAAAGGAATAGGTTGGCATGAGAATACGAAAGCAAGAAAATGTTAGAAATGTTAGAAATGTGAGGAAATGAGGGTTTCAAGAGTGTTTTATATAGGCAAAGGCAAGATCGGATGAGTGGTCTAGATTAAGACGCGCCACTATATGCAAAACAAGGATGGCCTTTCAACTTCTTTGTTCAAATTTAAAGACCCATTTCTGCCTAAATTTCTTTTATTCATTAAGTGCTAGTTCAAATAAATCAACAACCAATTTGTCCAAAAGTTATTCCAAGTGTCACGTTGATTATACTGCATAGGCAATAAAAAGGAAAGCTTTAGGTCAAAAAGCCAACACCATTTAAGCATAGATTTCATAAAATATCATGTCGAACTTACCATGAAGACTATCTCATCACCCTTATTTAAAAAATTTTATGAAATCCACACTTAACTCTTAGTTTGGCTTTACAAATAATTGATTGACCAAATTAGCCTTTTAGTCATCTGACACCTCAAACTACTTGACAGAGGGGACAAATTGCTAAGGGCATTTTATGATCATGAGAGTAGTATGAACATATTCCCTTAGAGGGAGATTTATCAAAAAAGTAAGGGCAATTTTGTCATTAGGACCCGAGATGACGTGGTACACCAACTTGAATTCTTAGAGTCCATGTCAGCTCGGCTCGCTCGACCTTTCATCTAAAGGCACATGGGAATGCTGACTCGTCACCTCTCAATTGGATTGACACTTGCTAGGTTAGGTTAGGTTAGGCCAACATTGTCAGCCCTAGACTTGACTTTTAGAGCTCGGGTCACCTAAGTTTGACACTTTCACCCTACAAGTATAAATAGTCCCTCTCACACTAGATATATGGACATTCGATTTCCTTTTCTCTTCTTAAGATTTCTATGTTTCTCTCTTTTCTCAAGCATTGACTTGTGCATTGGAGCATAAGTGTCAAAAAATCCTCTAGCTTTTTCTTTTGATCTCTGGCCTTATGATTTCAAGTTTTTTACTTCATCAAGATAGTTAGGCACAAACAAAATTCTATCTAAGATTTTTAAATTCCTTTTTTTAAATCTAAAAAATCCAAAAAAACTGAAAGAGATAAAATTTTAAAAAATTTCTTTTTATAAAACTTTAAAAAATTTCAGGCAAAGCAAGGGTAGCATTCTAATATGAAAACACACCCGGTAGCGGGTACATGAATCCTTTTGCTCTTTGAATAAAATTGTGATTTTTTTCTGAATTAAAAAAAAAAAGAAAAGGAAAATGAGACGAGACGAGCACCGTTATGTCTTTAATGTTGGACAAGAAACTCCAGGCTGTCTTTTTTACCTTTTACTTAAAGAACATGTATACCCAGTTGTCCACAAACTACAAAAAGAGCTTCATAGTTGTGCCTTTCTATGAGAACGTGGTCCTGCATGTCACAGTATCTCGTTTTCCCCTTTTTTATTTCCTTCAGTGATGGAGATATATTTACTCGTGACCAAACTTAACATAAGAAGTGATGCGTGTGCCAATAACAATATGCATGCTCTATTTATGATGTAAAAAATGTAAGAATATTACATTAAAAAATAATGTAAGAATGTTACTATAAGTAATATAGTAATTATCTTTGAAGAGTGCTATTAAGGCATGTGTTAGCAAAGTCCAATATATATTTCTAATTATGATATTTGAAATTACTTAATTTTGGTTATTTGATTTGATATATAAATATTGTTTAAAATTCATGATCATAAATTTTTTTTAAAAAAAGTAGTAAATTAAGACATATTTAATACAATTAGTAGATTTTCCAGCTTCCACTAAATATCAAACCTTCTCCTACAAAAAAAAAAAAAAATTTAATGCCTACCCCATTAGTACCCTATCAAATATGGAAATATATATTTCAAAAAATAACTTTAAATGGGATAAATAACTACATATATGTTTGTTTTTGGGAAAATATCCTAAATTATTTTATAAGAGTGTAAATTACAATATATCCTATTTTACATGTGTGTTTTGTTATTTTATTAATTTATTGTTTTATATAATTCTAAACGAAACCTTAGTAACTGAAAGAAACTTCTAAGTCTTACGGTTTCAAAATTACTTGACATGACTCATGTTTAGATGCAAAACTTAAAAACTTGAAAAGGCATTGATAGATTGATCAAACCTTGCAAAGCCAATATTCTTCTTGGAAAGCTCAAAGAATTTAAACCAAATTTAATTAAGTACTAATTTACAATGAAATATGAATTATTCTTGCATAATTTTTATAAGGAAATTTGAGTTCAACTCATTTGATACATATATTAATTATTTTGGTTCATAAAAGATTGTAGTTAAAAATAAAAAATATTTAAATATTTAAATTTAAATCGTAAATTTATTAAATATTAATTTTAAAAAAATTATATAAATTAATTAATTTAAAATTTAAAATTTTATATATATATCAATTATTAAATCAAATGAGAGGGTGTAATTAATTATTGCTCTCGCATTCATCTTTCATCCATCTATTATTAACGAAAAAATTTTTTATACACAAATTTCAAAACACCAAGAGCAAGAAGAAACGAATATTTGTGATTCTGAAGCTGTCACGAAGACTTCAATGGGATGGGAATGGCCAATGGGAGGTTGGAAATTATAAATTGAAAATTGGAAAGTGGAAATTGGAAATTGGAAATTGGCATATGGTAATTTACAGTTGTGTGCAGTTAACGCTGAGATGCTGAAAAGAGGTTGAGACTTGAGAGAACAAACAAATTAAAAGGCCAAGCTTGAACCACGTAAGACAAAGAGCACCAACGAAGCAGGCAGCACCTACATCTCCCTAAGCACAAACTTGAGGCACAAACACAACCAACGTTCTCTCGTACCCCTTCAGCCACACGAGTAATGATTTGCATTTAATACAATCCCTCTCTCCCTCTCCCTCCTAAAGTTTATTTATATATTTTTGCGAGAATCTAACATGTCTATATTATTTCTATTTTTGGGTTCAACATATTGTAAAATACCGTAACCACCCATTTCTCTTACACAGCACAGAATTAGCATTCATTTTTTAATTAAAAATTTTAATCTTGCATGAAAATTAAAATCTCAAAAAGAAAAAAAAAGGGGGGGGGGGTATTGGGGGGCGCAAAACCGAGACAATTTTTGGACTGGACCTTGACTCATGATGATAGATGCTCACAATAGAAAAGACCTACGAGTAATAACCATTTCCTTTTTTTAAGTATAAGCCATTTTCAAAATTTTTTTAATGTAAAAAAAATCAAACTCTAAAGATAATGATTATGCTTGGCAAAAAAAAAAAAAAATTAATGATCATGCACCAACAATGGAAAATAAATACTGGAATGAAAACCATTTTCATCTTTAAACATCACAGTTCAAACCTTTTTTTTTTTTGTTTTTATTAAAAGTTTGGGATGAAGTTAGGCTTTCTCATAAAACAGACAGCAAATTAAAAAAAAAAAAAAGATTACTTAGAATTTACGTGTCTCACTGTTAACAGCAGGACTTGAAAGTTTAACTTAAAATCACTATCTTTATGCTCCATCTTTCTCTTTCCATACTTGTTGAACTATACCGTTTAAGCAATGGCATTACTGTAATATAACAAAAGATGGAGCATAAAATGTCAGGAATCTTATCAAAGTGCGCAAATTATATGCAAAATATCAGAGCAGCGAACATATTTATCCACACACCAACTTTATTGAGCTTTGGTTAGGTCTATGGGAGCTTTTCATTGGTCCCAAGGTTCAAAAACGTCCAACGCCAGAATCTCCATTTCATTTGAATGGGAAATGAAAAACTTCTCCTCCGGATTCCACCCGCCATCCCCAGGCCAAGAAAGAAAAGAATACGAAAAAGAAAGCATAGGACAAGATAAAGAAAGCCAAGGAGATCATCAGGAGGAAAAACCAGCAACTCGTTGTGAGTGGGACTTTTCTCTCTCCACCGTTGTCTCTTCCAGCGCCAACGCTGCTGTCTCTGACACCCTAGGTGTTATCGAATTCGACCCTTCTAATGCTGTCGTAGCAACCGGAGGAATTGCAAGAAAGATTAGGATTTACACTTTGAATTCTTTGTTGCCACAAGACACCATCCAATTCCCAGGTGAGCAACACGTTGCCTTTCTAGACCATGTCAAAGCATGTAATTATTACGTCTGTACCCCAGCTAAGCTTAGTAGCCTTAGATGGAAACCCGGGTCTGGAGGCCGCCTCCTGGGATCGGGTGACTATGACGGTGTGGTCATGGAATATGATCTAGAGAGGAAGCTGCCAATCTTTGAACGTGATGAGCATGGTGGGAGAAGGGTTTGGAGCGTAGACTATTCCCATTGGAACCCGCTAGTCGGGGCATCCGGTTCAGACGATGGCACCATCCAAATGTGGGACCCACGCTGTGCCGAAGGAGGAGGATCTGTGGCCAAGGTACAGCCCACGATGGCACGTAGCTCAGTTTGTTGCGTTGAGTTCGACCCCTTCGGTGACGCATTGATAGCAGCTGGATGCGCTGACCGGAAGGCGTATACCTATGATGTACGGAAAATGGTGGACCCCGTACATGTGTTTGACGGACATGCGAAAACCGTGACATACGTTAGGTTTCTTGATGCCGAAACAATGGTTTCCGCTGGAACTGATGGGTGTTTAAAGCTGTGGAATATCAGTGATTCTCGTTTAATTAGAACATACCGAGGGCACGTGAATAGTCGAAGCTTTGTTGGGTTGTCAGTTTGGAGGCATGGTGGGTTGCTTGGATGTGGATCAGAAAATAACCAGGTGTTTGTTTATGATAAGAGATGGGGTGAGCCCATTTGGGTGCATGGGTTCGACCCAATGGCTAGAAGTGGGTGTGACCATGGTTTCGTCAGCAGCGTATGCTGGAGGCAAGTCCATGAAGACAAGTGCACACTTCTGGCAGGGGGTTCAAATGGGGTTTTACAGGTTTTTGTGGGCAGAAGGAAATCATAGGTCATCTTAAGAACATGATCTTCCTTTTTCCTAATTTAGCATATTACCGAATTGACAGTTTTTAACTTTTAATTTTAGCATATAAGCGATGAATTGCAGGGTTTTGCTTTAAGCAAAAATGATTGGAGAACAATGAAAGGAGGACCGAAAGATCTATGTTTCTGGTTTTTTTTTTTTTTTTTAAGATCTGCTGACTAACAGCTGTTCCATAAAAGTACAGATAATTTGATCTGACATCTTTGGCACTCAACTATGCGTTTTCTCGAGGCTAGAATTCTCATTCTCCCTGTTAGAAAACAAATTTATTGTTTCAATGATGTTCTTGCTTTTTTTTTTTTTCGGCTTAATTTCCTTTGGCATCATTGCTTGGCAATATTTCTACTTTTGGCATTATTGTTCAGAAATATTGCTAATTATGAACATTTCCGATGGCTCTATCTCTCCATTCAGATCATCTAATTGTTATAGCATCCAAGAAAATTGGTGAAAAGAAATAGAAATTTAAATTACAGATTAATTCACTTTAAAAATTGCATATCGAAGAGAGGATGTTCTTTTGATGAAGCTGTAGATATTAATTTTTTTTAATGGTTGCATTTAGTAGTGAAAGTTGATTGACTTATCATCGAATGCAAGAAGTTTACTTGGTTAAATTAATGGTGCAGATCAGTTGATCGTTTCTGGAGGTAAGGGTAGTGGAAATAGTATTTACTTGACGACTGGATTAGTGGATTGGATATTGTTCATTTAAAGATGTGTTGTTCATGACTGCTTTTCTTAGCAATGAACAAAAAAGGATTTGACTGACATCCAACAGATCAATTAGTTAGTGGCTTATAGAGTTTTGAAGACGGCTTTTGAATGCAAATGATAATTTAATTCGGCTATTGGACTGAGTAATGGGTATGGTTTTGGAACATGGCAAAGAAGACAAACTGATTTGGGAGAAGGATTAAGTAGTCATTTCCTGATTAAAAATTGCAGCAGCTAATTTCTGTCATCTTTTAATGGCCTCTGATCTGATCAACAAATGCCAATTTAATGGGGGTGCTTTCTTGTTCGAGTACTATCAGCTACCTGAGAGACAATTTTGGTGTGTGGTGTTGCAGCCATATGATCATGTGTTTTTCATAGAGAGGTGGTGCTAGTGATTAACATTTAATCTTTATGTTATCCTCTAAGCGGTATTTTATCAGTTTGTTTTGAATTTGCATAGAATTGTTTTTTTTAATATCTTTTTACTAGTTTTGTTTAATTAATAAATTCTATTGACTTAAATAAAATTCACTTCAAACTTTTTTTTCTCTAGCGGTAATTAAATGCGAATAAGGTAGTATTTGAAATGCGTCTAAGCTATCACTTTAATTATGATAATTTATATAATACTTATGGTGATTAAAATATTATGTTTGACAAACACTTAACGAGCTGGTAATCTAGGATTATAAAAATGATAAGATTACTGTCTTAGATGGTATCTATTTCTCATCCAAAATAGTAAAAAACTTTATCATTGAAGTGAAATGATACATAAAATTAACAATAGTTAAAATTTTCATTTAATATATGAATTAAAAACTTGTTTCCTCTTAATATTATAATTATTTTATATTATAAATTTTTATATTTTAAAATTAATGTTCATCGTAATAAGTTTAAAAATAATTTGTTTTTTTTAATATTTTCTATATAATATAATTTTTTGTTTTTCTTTTACCATGAACTTAATAAATTAGTTTTATTTTCTAATTCAAATATTTTTTACATAATTTATATTATAAAAATAATTTACCTATTAATAAATATATTTATTAATTTAATAATTTAATTATATTTTATTATAAATAAATAAAATATTATTAATATTTTATAAATTATTATCTTTAAATAACATTAAAATTATTAATTTGTGCAACTATAGAATATGCATCATTATTTTTATATTTAAATAAAATAATATTTTATTTTTAGTAATACCAAACACCATAATCTTTAATTACTAAATATTAATGATTATTAACCAAATAAAATGATTTTAAATCATAAGTAATAAGACCACCTTAACAATAAAATTATCTCGTTACCATGATAATTTTACAAATGATACCAAATGCTACCTAAAAGAAGATAATAATCTTTTATTGTTGGCCTAACATAAATTTTTTACTTTAACAAATAAAATGTGATAAAAATTCTAATATATTAATTTTATTGATTTTGGAAGAAGGTTGGGCATCCACGTGTCACCAATCTTTTCCTCCAAAATTTTTTTATTACTTTATTATTTATTATTTATACATTTTTATTAGATAAGTTTTGTGAAAAAAAAAATTGAAGTATGAATAATAAAACAATTTGTATCCCATTTGTTTTGATCTACACTGTTTCAACATAGGCGCCTTTTAAAAATATGGATATCGGATAAATTTTTTTTTGAAAATTTGGTTGGATCGATTATGGGTTTAAGGTGTTTCATCCCATGTCACCTCCTTCCTTTTGTCTTTTTTTTTTTTTTTTAATTTTTGAATTTTTTAAAATTTTTTATTAGTTAAATTTTGTAATAAAAAAGTCGATGGAGATAAAAATTATAAAATAATTTATATCCCATAGGTTTCCATTCACACCTATCCAATTGGTACATATATATATACTTTTAATTCTAGATAATTAGATTGAGTTTTTTAAATGGAACTTGGATAAGACTAAGATTTGAGATGATATGCCTTAGCCTTGGTATATATAAAAATATAGATATAGTTATTATTTCTTTAATTTTATATATGTATTTTATTAAAAAAATTTTATTTAATATCTTCATTTAATAAATTCATATGCCATCTCATTTGATTTCTTTTCTTTTGTCATTTTCTTTGCTTTTAAATTTTTTTTATTACATAAATTTTGTAAAAAAAAAATGTAAGGATGATAAAATAATTTATATCTGATTGACGTTGATTCATTATGATCTAATTGGTACAATTTTTCTTTCTAAAAATAAAAATTTTGTCAAGTTTTGTTTTTTTAAACAATTTAAATTAAATCAAAATTAAATTTGCGATGCTTTGTTCAATCGTTTTTGGGATATATAAAAAAATATGTTTTATTATTTATATTTATATATTATATTAATGAAAATATTATTTAACACTTTAATTTAATAAAAAAATAATATTTATATATAATTAAGTTATAATTTTATATTGAAAATAAATTAACATCCATACAATTAATATTAAAAAATAAATCATCATTCATAGAATTAAATTTTAGGGCTCAACTTTTTTTAAGAAGTTAATTTCTTTTATTATTTAACGAAGTGATGTAATGGTGGTAGGTGTCCTGTACATTTTCTCTTTTGGTTTTTTAAATTTTTATTTTATTTTTTCCATTTCTTTTATTTCTTTTTATCCTTTTTTTTTTTGTTTTATACATTTTTTATTTCTTTTCAATTTTTTCTTTTAAAAATTTTTTAATTTCTTTTATTTTTTAATGTAATCTTGTGATTGTGGTAGGTGTTCAATACACTTTCTTTTTTCACTTTATTTTTCTTTTCTTTTTTTTTTTTTCGTCTTTTATTTTATTTTATTTTTTTTTCAAATTTCTTTTCTCTATCATTTTTTTTCTGCATGCAACTCTCTTTTTTTTAACTTCATTTTCTATCATCTTCCTTTTTGAACACCTTCATTCTCTCACACCTCTCTGAAAAAAAATTGATGAAATAATCATGCTGGTGAAACGGAAGATAATCTGCTAAGGTCGAGGTCCAAGGAGAATATGCACTTATAGTGTTTGCATTTAATAAATATTTTTATTATTTATTTTAAAAAATACTTATATTTATCTATACGTTGTCATGCATTAAATTTAGATACAAAAATTTTACTTCTCTCATATTTAAAGCATAATTTAAAAAAACAAAAAATAATACAGCAGTCATACGTAAGTCTAATTTTAATTATAATAAATATTACATATTTTTGGGTAAAACATAAACGGAGAGCCGATGGATTCATGTTTTCGGTTGCATGAATTTGTGAAGGAGAGAAAATGATTTGCATGGACCGGTAGACTGCAGTGAAGTCCACCATCAGCAGTAATCCACTCAATTAAACTTTTTTTTTTTTTTTTGCTGTAGAAGCATAATAATGATCTGATTTGTTCAATCGTAGGTGAGGATGGAAGATTGGAATTGGATTGATTTCATGTAAACAAATATCACTTTTGTTCACCTGTTATATTCATCTAAGTTTCATTTATTTTAAAATATTAATGCTGAACTCACAAACATTTTACATCCATATTGCCTAATCTGAAGGGAACCTTTGGTTTGGAAAATCTTACATTATCTTTGGTAATATTATTTTTAGTAATGGGATTTTTCCTATAAAATTTTCAAGACACATTCCTAGTAATATGTCATACATGTGATTGGTTTAGTTGATATGTATAAAAGATTTAAGTTTGGTTTATCAAGAATATAAGATTCTTTATATTCTTAAGTTTTGAGATTTATTACTCTTTTTGTTTGAAGAAGTGATACAGAATTAGATTTTTTTTCTTTTTTGCCAATCACTAAAAGGTGTTGGATATATTTTATACTTTAGTTTATAAATTGTAATGACATTGTGTTCACATAAAACTTTTCATGAACAAAATAATAAAAAAGTGTTTCAAGAAATATTTTGGTTATTTACTTAGTTAATTATAAATATAAAACATTTATACACACGTATTTTATCAAATAAACTAATAGTGAAATTTTTTTAATTTTATAAGCAGGGTTAATAGAACAACATATATTTCTTATGGGGCATTCGTTATATCACTTCCCGGAATCTTGCTTTTGGTAATTTGATTCTCATATTTGGTTATGATATTTGATTCCTAGAGGTTTTTTTAAGATTTTCAATAATATCCAAATAGCTCGAAATTAGAAATCAATATTTCCTTGCGATTTTTTAAGATTCCAGGGAGAAAGTTAATTTTGTCTCATTTTTTACCTCAATAATAAATTTTTTTTTGTCTATTTTACCCTTGAAAATCAATATAATTGCATGATAAATGAAGACTCATTCTAACACAAATATGGGCATTCATAGCCACATGATTAGGCAAAACTACAATCCTAGACACACAATTAGATACCTCGCACATGATTGGATGTGTAATATATTACATATAATAAAAATAATGTTTTTAAATGAAAAAACATAGTAGATAACTAGAAATTTAGTATTTTAAAAATATTTTAGTTTCAAAAGTAATATGTTTTTCTAGATGAAATATAGTAGATCAAGTAAAACAATAATAAAATAAAATAGATATTTTCATGTCAATGATGTTTGTTAGTTTGGACACATAATAATTGATATAATAGACATTGTTTCATAACATAAGAAAACACAATGATACTTGAAATGATGGTGACGAAAATGAAGGCAATGAAGTGGCAATGACTACAATGAACATGACAACGATGACGGCAACGACTGCAATTCCATGCGTAGGGTTTAAGGTTTTAAAATTTTGAGAGATGCGAAAGATTGATAATCTAATTTAGAGAAAAAAAATTTATAAAGAAACCCTAAACACTACGTTTATCATTTCATAAATGTAGTGCTTGTAAAATCAATTTTTTTGACATGTCAAACACTGCATTTTTACCATTAGAAACATCATCTTTGACATTGACTACATTTGTACATGTCAAAACATCGTGCTTCTTGTTTATTAAACACTACTTTTATATAACAAAAATGTAGTGCTTGGGTCATGTTTAATCAAAGATTGAGTTTATATTTTAAAAAAACATTGTCTTTGACCTTATTATTATATATATTTTTTGTTCATAATATAAAACCTTATTTTAAACATAATAAAAATGAAAACCTTATATTAACAAACATAGTGTATTGTTACAAATACTGTATTTATATAGCAAAATTGCATTGCTTTGGTCAATGGTTTTTCTTTTAATCAAAGATTGCATTTATATTTAAAAAAAAAAACGTCTTCATTGATGTTATTATATATATTGTTCATAATATAAAACTTTATTTCAAACATAATAAAAATGAAAACCTTATTTTAACAAATGTGGTGTTTGTTATAAACGCTATGTTTATATAACAAAAATGCAATGCTTGAGTCAATGATTTTTTTAATTAAAGACTACATTTATATTTAGAAAAGTCATCTTTGACTTTATTATATATATTTTTGTTCATTATATAAAACTTTATTTTAAACATAATAAAAATGAAAACCTTATTTTAACAAATGTAATGTTTTTTACAAACCCTGTATTTATATAAAAATTATAGTGCTTGGGTCAATAATTTTTTTAATCAAAGACTACATTTATATTTTAAAAAATGTCGTCTTTGACTTTATTATATATATTTTTTGTTCATTATATAAAACTTTATTTTAAACATAATTGAAATGAAAACCTTTTTTATTTTTGTTGTTTAATGGTTGTCACAAGTTTAATTTTAACAACATCAATTGGCAGTTAAAATATTTGTCATATGTTATTTACATGTAATGAAGGATATTATAATAAAAAGCCTTCATTATGTAATTTGAGATTTCGTGAACCAAATACAGGGAATCTAACATTTCCATGATAGGAAGAATCACCCCTTGCTAGGAATCCACACTTCCCTGGGGATTACTTTCCTCTCAAAATCTAAGATTCCATAAACCAAATGTCCTTTTAGTGTATATTTAAAAAAATAAAAAATAATTTTAAAAAATGAAAAATGTATTACTTTGTTAACCCCACTTGTGGAGTTAAAAAACTCCACTAACAATGCATTAAATAAATTTTTTGTTTACAAATGTTGGACCATAAAGATAATATGCTTGATTATTTACTTTTTAATATTTTTTACAATATCAAGTTCATAATATTTCAAAAATTAATTTTTTTTGTGAAAATTTCAAAACTTGATTTGCCATTCAAATAATGTGCTTATTGAAATCGTATATATCGATACAATTACTAGGTTTTCTTGTAATCTTGATTTACCATTCATCGTTACCAAAATATCAAAAAAAAAATTTCCCAAAAATATATTCTCAATTTAATGGTGATTTATGTGTTTTTTATGTATATTAATGGTAGGGCTCTCTGTATATCTATGTCATAATTGAATGTTTACAGATTTAATTACATTAAAACTAAGAAAACTATGAAAATTGGAATTAAACCTGAATCAAGTTGAATAATACTCCTAACAGGTTGAGTTGGCCC